>NW_028276479.1:0-191181 GCF_052056855.1 Sturnus vulgaris | reverse complement strand
ACCCATACCCTAACCCATACCCTAACCCGTACCCTAACGCTAACCCGTACCCTAAACCTTACCCGTACCCTAACCCTAACCCTAATCCGTACCCTAACGCTATCCCGTGCCCTAACCTGTACCCTAACCCGTACCCTAACCCGAACCCAACCCGAATCCGAACCCTAATCATAAGTAGGGTTAGAGGGGGGCTAAGGTTCTTGTGGTCTAGGGTTTGAATGGCCTAGTGTTATGGGGTGTCTTGGGTTGGGGGTGTGTTTAGGGATGGGGGCCTGTCTAGGGATGGGGGCATGTTTAGGGATGAAGCCGTGTGTAGATTTGAGGAGGCTTTTAGGGATGGGGGGTGTCTAGGGTTGAGGGTGTGTCATAGGATGGGGGGTGTCTAGTGATGGGGATGTCTATTGATGAGGGGTGTTTAGGGATGGAGTGGTCTAGAGATAGGTCTGAGTGTAGGCTTAGGGGCTTGTCTAGGGTTCTACTGACTACAGGGTTATTGGGATTCTAGATTTCAGGAGGAAGCAGACACTATAGCAGACAGGAATCTAGAACCAAAGGCATACTGGAAGGCATCTGAACTGAACTGTATCCAGAGTGCAAGGCAGAGAGGATGCTAGAACCAAATCCGGACTGGAATGCAGTCAGGAATCTACAATCGAAGGTAGAGTGGAAGGCAGAGAGGAGTGTAAAAGCAAAGGCAAAGGCAAAGGCAAGCAGGAAAGCAGATGTGAATGCAGAGTGGAAGTGAGAAGAGAATGGACAGCAACACACATGGACGTCTTTAGGGAAAAAAGGCCAACCTTAATGTATGGACAGTCCGTATTTAAAGCATGTTACCTGGAGCTAGGACAGGACAGTAGTTGATTGGACAATTGGGAAAAACATCCATGGGACAGTACCTCAGAATATATCCCACAGGAAAGACAGGAGTTAATGTTTATTATGAATTCCACTCTGTTTTTCACCACCTTGGGATGCTTCCTCCATAACTGAAGCTGGAGTCAGCTTGTGAGCCAGGGAATGGAGCTGAGAGTCCGGAGAAATTCAGGCTTGCAAAAAATTTGCAAGCTCTAACTGCCTAGCTCTCTAAATGTATGTGCCCATAGGTAGAGGCTAAAGCAGAAGAGAGGTGAGAGCTGAAGGCAGTACCTAAGGCATGTGGGAAGGTAGAGGCGAGCAGTGGTGTTTTGGAGGACATGAGGTGGAGAAAGAAGTGGTGAGGGAAGGGAGGGAAGAGGGGATGGAAGAGGGGAGAGAAGAGGGGAGGGAAGAGGGAAGAGAGGAGGGAAGGGGGAAGAGAAGGGAGGATGGAAGAGGGGAGGAAGAGGGAAGAAAGGAGGAAGGGGAGAAAGGAGGGGAGGGAGTGGAAGGGGGGAAAGAGGGAAGGGGAAAGGGGGGGGGGCACGGAGGGGGCGCAGGGGGGAACGCCGGGGGGGGGCAGTCAAAAACCCTAACCCTAAACCCTAAACCCTAACCCTAGCCAAGATGGCTGCCCCCTGCTGCCACGGGGTTGGGGCCGAACATGGAGGCCCCCGTGAGGCCATGTGGTTGCTTTGCAAGATGGCTGCTCCTGTGTGTCCACATGACGCCGGACAAGATGGCGGCCCCCTGACCCCAGCGGGCTCCTTCTTCTCTCGTGTTTCTGCTGCCTATGGCGGCCAATGTTCAGGTGTGCGGGCGGTCTTGGTGATGGGTCTCGCGGGGGTCGGGGGCCCGGCGGCCAGTCGTGGCAACCCGGGTTGGGCTGCTGCCGGGTACGGGCTGGCCGCGCCGGGGGCGGGGTGGCGTTGGGCGTCGGGTCGGTACGGTGACACGTTCCTGTGAGGGGGTGTGCCGCAGTGCCGCTGGGGTGGAGCGGTGCAGTGACGCGAGGGAGTGTGGCGGGCGCATGGGGAACGGGACAGAGTGGGGAGGTCGAACGATGCTGCGTGAGGCGGGCCTGCGAGGCATGGTTGGGGAATGGCAGGGGGGATGGCGGGGATGTGACGGCATTGGGGTGCAGCTGCCTCGGCGGCGCCGCTCTATATGGGTGGGCCAGCTGCAGTTGGGTGCAGCGGAATGGCCCGAGCGGGGTCGAGGGGCTGGGGAGGGACCACCGGGGGATCGGGGCTTCTAGTTCGGGTCCTGTACGCATCGGGGGTGGCTGGGGTGGTCCTGCCCAGGGGTGGGGCTCGGCGCGGGATGGCCGGGCCGGAGTCAGTCGTGCGTGGACACGGCTGGGAGGGGGCGCGCCGGTCAGGAGCGCTGGGGGCGGGCCGGGGGCTATGGTTACAGCTCCCACTCTGCCGCCAAGCGGCGCTGCGCTGGGTTGCTGCCGGGGATTTGGGCAAGCTCCAGCTGCGGCGGCGGGGGTCGGGGCTGTGCCGGGGACCCTGGGAGGGGGCGACGATTTCTTCGGGGTGCCCGGGACCCGCCGGGACACGGGAACTGCCCCTGCGGGCCCGGGGACCCAGGGCCCCACCTGTCCTGGCGATGCGCGGGGCTTTTTTTCTGGCGTGGGCGGGGGTTCTTTATGGGACTGCTCGGGCTGGGGGTGCCAGATCTGGGGCGTGGGTTAGGGGGCTGCAGCTACGGGTGGGCTCGTTTCCTCTCCCGCACTGCCTTCTGTGTGAGCGTCTGTCGTTGTGACTGCTCTGCAGGCTTTTCGGCCTCTGGAACTGTGCCAGCCTGCCCGGTGCTGGGCGTGGCGAGGGATGGTGGGTGAGCTCTCTGTGTCGGCTGTGGTTGTCTGCGGCTGTGTGTCCCCTTGGGAGGTGATCTGGGGTTTGTCCTGCTCTTCTGTGTGGACTTGCATTGGGTGAGGGTGTGCTTCTGTGTTGGCTGGGCTATTTCTTCGTTGGTGCAGGGTGGGGTCTAGATTGGGAACTGTGGTATTGCTTGTTGTGGTGTGGTGATGGCTTGGGATTGTTGGGGATTCCTTGATGGGCCGAAGGGCTTGGGCATGGGGTGCGGTTTTGGAGGGCCCCTGGTTGTTGGTTGGCTTTGGTGGCTTGGCATGGCAGGGTGCTTCCTGCCATTTGGCTGCGATCTGGCTGTTTTGTGGCAGGTTGTGGGTTGGATGTTTTGCTCGCCTTTCTGTGTCGGGGGCTTTTACATGGGTGGCCGTGGTGTGCGTACTGGGGGGTCTACAGTTGGGAGGGAGCATCTGGGGTTCGATGGGGGTCTAGGGTTAGGGGGTGTCTAGGCTTGTGGGGGCATCCGGGATTGTGGGGGTGTCTAGGGCTGGGCAGACTCTGGGGTTCAGGGAGTGTCTAAGGTTTGAGGAGGTCTAGGGTGGGGGGCATCTTGGGTTAGCTGGGGGTATGGGGTTTGTGGTGTGTCTAGGGTTTTGGGGGTGTCTAGAGTTGTGGGGGCGTTTAGGATTAGCCTGGCTCTAGAGTTGGGGCTTGTCTAGGGTTTGGTAATGTCTAGCGTTGAGGGGCATCTAGGGTTCGCTAGGGGTCTAGGGTGAGGGGGTCGTCTAGGGTTATACGGGTGTCTGGGGTTTACTGGGGGTCTAGGCTTACGGGAGCTTCTAGGGTTCTGGGGGCGTCTAGAGTTGTGGAGGTGTCTAGGTTTGGAGGCTCTAGGGTTTAGGGGGTGTCTAGGGTTTAGGGATGTGTAGGGTTCTCTGGGGGTCTAGGGTTAGAGGAACATCTACGGTTTTGAGGGCGTGTAGGGTTGTGGGGGCATCTAGGGTTGGCTGACTCTGGGGTTGGGGGTGTCTAGTGTTTGGAGGGCATCTGGGGTTCATTGAGGGTATAGGTTTAGGGTTCTGGGGGTGTCTAGGGTTGTGGGGGCGACGAAGGTTGGGCTGACTGTAGGGTTACGGGGGTCTCTAGGGTTTGGGGATGTCTAGAGTTGGCTGGGGGTCTAGGGTTAGGGGGACATATAGGGTTTTGGGGATGACTAGTGTGATAAATGTGATTCGTGCTAATTAAATTGTAACTATATTAGCAACATTGTATTTAGATCAATAGAAGACAATTTTTACAGAGTGAGGGGGGAGATGGGTGAGACAGGGCAAAGGACATCTTCCAGATGTTGGGAGTCGAAGAAGGAGGTTGGAAGAAAGTCAGACAAGAATAGTAGAAGGATGTAGGTCTGACAAGCAGCATCTAGAAATAGAAAGTTTTGACCTTGAAATGGGCCAAAATGGGATGATTCCAAGCATGGGACTCAATTAAAGTCTTGTTATGGAAAACATCTGCTCAGTCACATAGTGCGCCTGCACTACCTGCGGGTCACACCTCGGTCACTGATGAAGACGAAGAGTCTTCATCAGAAATAAGACCCTCAAAAGGATGAGAGAACCCCTAACCCATTAGTAGAGCATGCACCGTACACACAGTGACCTAGATTTTAGGAATAGAAACTAGGAGGAGTTTTCTAGAAACTTCTGTAGCCTACAGTATATAAGTGAGATTGTTAGCCTGGATGCTTTGATACGTGAGGAATGGCGAACCACTCCCCGTATCCCCGGTCGGAGGGGGGCCCCTCCCCGGTCGGTTTTGCTTATGCTTTATATGAGCCTCAATTATACTAAATTACTTACTGCCAAATTTTGTATATTCTTAAATATATGCACTTTGATTGTTTCATCTCCAATACTTTGTCATCTCCAATACTTTGATTGTATTCATTTTGTTACTATTAAATTTAATCTTGTTGCTTGATAAATTGGAAAAATAGAACATCATTCATAACACTAGGATTGTGGTGGTGTCTAGGGTTGTGGGGGAGTCTGGGATTAGGGGAGCTTCTAGGGTTATGGAGCATCTGAGTTGTGGGGGTGTCTAGGGTTGGGCTGGCTCTAGGGTTGGGGGGTGTCTAAGGTTTGGGGGTGTTTAGGTTTAGGGGGACATCTAGGGTTCACTGAGGATCTAAGCTTAGGTGAGCGTTTGGGATTTTGGGAATGTCTAGGGTTGTGGGTGCGTCTAGGGTTGAGCTGGCTCTAGGGTTAGGGTGGTGTCTCTGCTTGTCTGGGGGTCTAGGTTTAGGGGAGCTTCTAGGTTTCTGGGGCGTCTAGGTTTGTGGGGGCTTCTAGCTTTAGGCTGACTTCAGTTAGGGCGGTGTCAAGTGTTGGGGATGCCTAGCATAAGGGGGACATCTAGGGTTCGCTGAGGGTCTGGAGTTAGGGGGGTTTAGGCTTAAGGGGGTGTCATGTGTTTGGTGGTGTCTAGGGTTAGGCTAGCTCTAGAGTTATGGGGATTTTCTAAGGTTACAGGGGTGTCTGGCGTTCGCTGGGGATCTGGGGTTAGTGAAGCTTCTAGGGTTCTGAGGGCATCTGGGGTTGTGGAGGGGGTGTCTAGGGTAATGCTGGCTCCAAGGTTAGGGAGGTGTCTAGGATTTGGGGGTGTCTATGGTTAGGGGGAAATTTAGGGTTCGCTGAGGGACTAGGGTTAGGGGAGTGTCATGGGTTAGGGGGGTATCTAGGATTATGGGGGTGTTTAGGGTTTGCTGGGGGTCTAGGGTTAGAGGAGCTTCTAGGATTCTGGGGGCATCTTGGTTTGTGGGGGCGTCTAGGGTTAGGCTGACTCTAGGGTTAGGGAGATGTCTAGGATTTGGAGGTATCTAGGGTCAGGGGGATATCTAGGGTTCACTGAGGGTCTAGCGTTAGGGCAGGGTCTAGGGTTTTGGAGGTGTCTAGGGTTAGGCTGGCTGTGGGGTTAGGGGGGTGTCTATGGTTCGCTGGGGTTCTGAGTTTTCAGGAGCTTCTAGGGTCCTGGGGGTGTCTAGCGTGGTGGAGTTGTCTAGGGTTAGGCTGGCTCTTGGGTTAGGGGGGGTGTCTAGGGTTATGGGGATGTCTGGAGTTCGCTGGGGGTCTAAGGTTAGTGGAGCTTCTAGGATTCTGGGGGAGTCTAGGGTTGTGGGGGTATCTAGGGTTAGGCTGGCTCTAGGGTTGGGGGCATGTCTGGGATTTGGGTGTGTCTAGGGTTAGGGGGACATCTAGGGTCTAGGGTTGTTGGATCGTCTAGGATTAGTGGGGTGTTTAGGGTTATGAGAGTGTGTAGTGTTCACTGGGTGTCTAGGGTTAGAGAAGCTAGGGTTCGCTGAGGGTCTAATTTTAGGGGTGCATCTGAAGTTTTGGGGGTGTCTAGGGTTGGCTGGCTCTTGGCTTCAAGAGGTATCTAGGGTTTGGGGGTGTCTAGGGTTATGGGGACATCTAGTGTTTGTTGAAGGTCTAATTTTAGGGGAGCATCTGAGGTTTTGGGTGTGTCTAGGGTTTTGAGGGCATCTTGGGTTGGGCTGGCTCTAGGTTTAGGGGGTGTCTAGGGTTATGTGGTTGTCTTATGTGGGGGTTGTGTTATGTGGGGGTCTAGGGTTACAGGAGCTTCTCGGGTTCTGAGGGCATCTAGGGTTGTGGGGCTTCTAGCTTTAGGCTGAGTCTAGGCTTAGGTCTGGGGGTGTCTAAGTTTCTGGGGGCGACGAGGGTTGGGCTGACTGTAGGGTTACGGGGGTTTCTAGGGTTTGGGGCTGTCTAGAGTTGGCTCGGAGTTTAGGGTTGGGGGGACATCTAGGGTTCTGGTGGTGTCTAGGGTTGTGGGGACGTCTGGGATTAGTGGAGCTTCTACGGTTATGGAGCGTCTGGGGTTTTGAGGGTGTCTAGGCTTGGGCTGGATCTGGGGTTGGGGGGTGTCTAGGGTTTGAGTGTGTCTAGTTTTAGGGGCATGTCTAGGATTCGCTGAGGGTCTAGGGTTAGGGGTTACGTGTGGGGTTTTGGGGTGTCTATTGTTGCGGGGCTATCTAGGCTTGGGGTGACTCTACGGTTTGGGGGGTGTCTGGGGTTTGGGAATGTCTAGGGTTCACTGGGGTTCTAGTATTAGCAGAGCAACTAGGGTTATGAAGGCGTCTAGGGTTATGGGGGCATCTCAGGTTGGGCTCACTCTAGGGTTAGGGCGGTGTCTTTGCTTTGGGATCTCTAGGGTTATGGGGGCCTCTGGAGTTCGGTGAGGGTCTTAGGTTTTCTTTGTCCAAATGGACTGGGATTACTCCCATACCACAGCTGGAACCACCTGGAACCCTGGCTTCTCTTGGAGTGCCAAAAGCCCCGTCCTAACTGGTCTCAGGAACCCAGCAGAATGAGTTTTGTTTCACAGAGGAAAGGGCCACAGGTTTTGTCCAGATACCTGTGCCCCCCACCAGGCTTCTGCCTGCTAAAATTCCAAATGGACCGGGATTGCTTCCATACCACAGCTGCCCCCACCTGTAATCCTGGCTCTCTTTGGGATGCCAAAAGCCTCCTCCTAACTGGTCTCAGGAACCCTGGGAGTGTGAGTGTTGTTTCACAGGAAAATTGGGCAACTTCCCATGTCCAGTGATGCCGGGCCTGGGCCTGGGCTTCTGCCTGCTAAAACTCAGAACAGACCAAGTTTTTATTCTGGTTTTGTTTAACAGCGAAAAGGACCGCTATTCATGTCCAGAGCCGTGTTCTGGCCTTCAGCTTGACAAAATTCCAAATGGAGCGTGGTTTCTCCCAGCCCCAAGCTGCCACCATTTAGAAGCCTGGCTGCCTTTGGAGTGCCAAAACCCTCCTCTGTGCAGATCTCAGGAACCCTGGAAGCGTGAGTGTGGATTCGCAGGGAAAAGGCCATCAGATTCTATCCTGGGGCCTGTGGCCAGGAGCAGTCATCTACATGCTAAAATTCCAAATGGAGCACGGTGTCACCCAGACCCCAGCGGCATCCAGCTGTGACCCTGCTGCTCTTGGAGTGCCAAAAGCCTCCTCGTAGCTGATCTCAGGAACCTGGCAAGAGTAAGTTTTGTTTCACAGGGAAAAGGGCCAGACTTCGCGTCCAGGGACCTGTGCACCAAATCAGGCTTCTGCCTGCTAAAATTCCAAATGGACCGGGATTTCTCCCGGCCCCAAGCTGCCACCACCTGTAACCCTGGCTGCCCTTGGAGTGCCAAACGCCTTCTCCAAACTCAATTTGTCTTTTTGACTTCTAAATCGATTTTAAATTCTTTTCAGAAATGTAATTTCAAGTAAATGGTTCTGATTAATATTTGATCTTTGTAACTTTATAATTTGCCTCTTTGTGTAGGGTTGGCCTGTTCATTTTTAATTAGTTTAGTGGAGGGGGAAAATGTAAAATTTTCTGCTGCAGTAGTAATGGAATAGTACTACAAAATAGGAATAAAATACTAAGTACAAATATATTTTTATACTGATAGAATTGAGGGCTAATATTATATTAAATCACATTGAATTTCCTAGCATCCTAAACTGCTGGAGTTGATATAATAAACGTAGAAAAAAGGGACATGCTAAGCATGCCAAAGCATACCTCATATTTGTAGGAGATTCTTGCCTGTAAACGTCTCCTGACACTTGCCATCTCTGCATGTGTTCTTCACATCTATTTTATTTTCAGAGGAAGGGTCGCACGCTTGTTGGTGTTTTCAATTGCACCAGAACTCCCGGTAGAAGTCAAAGACTTAGATCCGATATCCTGGAACCTCTAGTCGGCACTGAAACAATTAACACGAGACTGGGCTGCTGTGAAGGAATTACTCCAGGATGAGGAGCTCTTTTTTGGTCTTCAAGCAGGTAGTAGTTTATTTTGTAACACCTAAGACTCTTCTTAAACTTTTTTTTTCTAACAGAGGAAAGTATGTAGTGTGACTCAGTATATTTGAAAAGTATTTTTTAGTGGTTTGTTAGGTGACATAGTGATCACTTCACTTTTTGAAGTAATCTGTATTAGCATAGTGGTATTTTTCTCAAGTATTTGGCTTAGAAAAGTTGAATTTCTCTGATCAAGTGTGTAGAAGTCTGTGAGCCAATAGCTCCAGCAGAACTCCCGGGGCTGCTTCTTTGGGCTGTAATACGGAACCCAGCAATATTCCTGCTCTGCAAACGTGGGAGGGAGTGGAACGGCAAGTGGCAAAACTGGACTTTGATCCTTCAATCCCAGAACACCTGGGTTTAAGTTCCATCAGCCAGAGGATGGAATGAACCCTGGTGCCAGCCATCCTGGGGGCACTGGACTGCTGTTACCATCTTCTCTATTATCTTTTGCATGATGTGATCCTCCCTTGATGAGAGAAGGCAGAAAATGTGGTAGGAGGGGGAGCTCATTTGGTTTCTGTTGACTCCAGGCTTGGGGCAGCTGCAGAGAGCTTTGGTTTCAAATAATACTGCACAAACACAGTGAACTTGAACCTCTTGGGCACTTTTGGATCCCTCTGTGCCACTCCTTCTCTGATCCTTTACCTGCGAGGTGTGGGCTCAGAAACACCTGCCCCTCCTGGATGGGTTTTTGTTGGGAAGGATGAATTAGGGAAACCTTATAAGTACGAGTGCCTAGCAAAAGACTTTGAGAATATGGAAAATATAAGCGAAATAGAAATTATAGCAATTTTCGACTGTGTGGCTGAAAGCAACTGAATGCCTGAAGGCCCCTTTGTTTAGATAATGTTAGATGCTGCGAATACCAAAAAGCAAACAGACATCCTCCCTAGACATGCCAGGAAGGGTCCCAGATAAAATTGAGAGATAAGAAAAGCAGGAAAACATGGTAATATAGTGATTCCTTTCGGTTGCATGCCAATGTTAGAGAATTTGTATCTTGTATTAGATTGGTTAGTGGAAATTAGAATATTCAACATAGATTTATTGTATTGTAAACGGGAAAATATCTCTCTTACTCTCTTACGCTCCCTTCACTCTTGCTTTCTTACTCTCTCCTCTTACTCTTGCTCTATCCGTCTCTCTCTGTCCTGCTCTGAGCTGCAGCTGCAGTTCCTAGCAGGGCCTCATATATACCCACACCCTACCAAATAAACTGCAAACTTCAAGACCAGAATACAGAGAGTGCCTGAGTTTGTCCCAACCGTCCCAACGCAGTAATTCCCACAGGTTTTTGCAGGTACAAATTTATTTTCTTAGAGAAGCCATTGGGTGTAATAAAAATCTATGCAAAACGGGTGGTTGGTACACTAGCTGATAGTAGGTCTTGGGCTTTTCTTCTTTTCTTTAACCTGTTCTTAAGAGGACCTTTAAACTGGAAAACTGAAGGGGGGTGGGGTTGCTTCTCATTTTTTGAAGTATTGCTGTGGATTTAGGTATGTCAAGTGACACCACCAAAATAAGATTGGAAGAACTGAGCTTCGGGACTCTGCACTTAATTCTTTTAATGTGTTTGGGTGGGTGCAGGAAATGCCAAATCCCAAAGCAATTCTGTCTGTAACGTTAAGTGCAACATCTTTAAAGCCAAGTGCTCGGTGTGGGGTTTTCACCTATGTTTTTATGGTCTAAAGGCTTTTCTTGAGCCCCAAAAGCCACAAGGAACCTGCCAGAAGCAGACCTTCATTGCATAGCTGGGATTTCAATTTGCTCTTGGATTCTTCCCTCCAATCTTCTCTTGGGTTCTTGTGCCAGTAGAGGTCCTCTGACCCCAGAGCCATACAGGGTGTCTGTTGCCTTGATAAATGGGAATGAAGTTGGCCAAGTCTGTCAGGAAAACAAAAACATCCTGGAGTTTGTTTGGCCAAAGATGGACCGTGAAGATGTCTGTACTAGCGGTGGGTGTGAGTGCTGATCCTTTTGGGTTGTGTGGTGCCTCTGGCCCCTCAGAAGTCAGGGCAAGGCTGAAGGAAAGAAGGAAGCTGCCAGAGCTGCAGGTGGGGACAGTATTGGCTGTTTCAAACTGCTTGGTGCAGAACTAGAAGAACAGCTTTCCTCCTTTCTCTCCATCACTGAGCAGAATATTAAGATGAAGCTGCACTAAGCTGTGTCTTTTGTGGGTTGTTGTTTGGTTGGGGTTTTTCTGGCTTTTGAATGTATTTCCAAGTGGTGAAGTGAGGAGCAAGTTGCTGGGTTACATGATTTCTGATTGACATATCACAGAAATGGGCATCTGTGTGTGCATGTGCTTCCTAGCAAATCTAGATGTGATGTGGAAATCCTAAGGGAGGATTTCCAGCCTTGACTACATGTGACACAGTCTTCTGAAAATGGAACTGACCTTGGCAGAATAGCAGCTGTGAAGGGAAACAGAGCTAAAATACATGTAAGCAGAAACACCGGAGTGGTGCTTCTTGGTCCTGCGTGCACTTCGTGCCTCTGCCTGCTGTGAACACTTGGTGTTACAGCTCAGTGTAGGCCATTTCAGTGTTTGATGGGTTTGATTTTTGTGGTCAGTTAGTTCCTCTAAACAACTCCCCTCCTTTACTGGACACATCCCTGGAGTGGGACCAGATTCACCCTTACCCTGGAGGAATTCTCTGCTCCTCTGGAGAGGGGATGAAGCCAAGCGTGTGAGCAAAGGAAAACAACCAAATCGTGGGCATTATGTCCTCGATGCATGCAGCACCATGTGTTTTCCAAGTTCCCAGCACTGATGAATCTGAACAAGAAAATGCCTGTTCCTTCACTTCTCCAGCTCTCCCCCCCACACCTCCCCTGCTTCCCCTGCTCTTATCCTTGGTGTGCCAAGGTCCTGCATCTCCCTGGCTCTCCAGATGTAGCTCACCTTGTCCTGCCTGTGGCTGATAAAATATGGGCCCAAGATGCTTTTTACCAGTAATCCATTATTTTAAAGAAACAAAGAGCATACAATGTGGTCTTTAGGAAATACATCCAAATAAGGGACTCTGTTTTTCCTGTAGTTCTCTTTCCTGTTTTCACCTGGGCTTGAAGGATGGGCATGGCCTGTATTTATCATATGAAAGTGATGTTACTAAATTTGTCCAGAAGTTTTGATTATTACTATTATTACTCATTTTCTGATAGAAAACAGTCTAATTTTGCCTTTCCCACGTTGTTTCCAGGTGCTCCCCAGGATGGATATCTGTGGTCTCAGACCACAGTGATTCCCTAGGAGGAAGGGGAGCCTTTGCCTCACCTGCACAGCTCAGGTGGATGGGACAGAATTGGTCTGGCCTGACAAGGTATGAACATCTGTCTGTGTTCTGGAGAGCCTTGAAACCTTTCTTTGTCAGGTTTTGGAGGGGTTTCTCTTTGGGATTTCTTGTGATGCAGCACCACGGGTATCCCTTTGTGTAAAGTCCAGTGCTAAAGGATTGAATAACGGACAAGTGGGGTCTGGGATGAAAATGGTTCTGTTCAAATTAAGGAAAGAATGCAATAAGAAAAATTAGCATCCTTTTAATGTCTGAAATAATTAGGAATAAAAATGCTGGAGAAGGGCACTCTGAATTGGTGTCACCTGTCATGGATAAAACCCCACAGCGAGCATCAGAGCAGAAGTGTGAGAGCTGGAATCCTTCTGCAGTGGACTTAATTTTCTTTTCCTCCTCTCTTTCAGGACAGGAAAAATCATTACACTCTGCCCATCTTTGCCAAGAGTTGTGGTGTTTGAGCAGCCAAAGCCAAGAGGCTTCAGCACCAGAGGTCTGAGCCTGGAGGGCTCCTGGTCCTGCCCATGATGTGGGGTAACTCAGAGAATGCAGGGTTCCTCTTTTCCTCCCTGCTGGGATTAACTGCCTAGGGAATCTGGGATCTGGGTGAAACTCCAGCTCTCCTGGTGTTCAGGGGTGCAAGGTCTGAGGGACTGCACTTACCCGTGGCTTTCCAGTTCAGCAGGAACAAGAGGAAATGGGGTGCCAGAGCCTTGTCCCGTCAGGCTTTGTTTCCCTCTGAGGACAGAGAGTCTGGGATGAGGTGAGATTCCTGGGAGTGCTCGGATGAGCAATCCAGGGAACAGGGAGTTTGGGATTGCCGCTGCTGCTGGAACCATTGCCTTAGGTCTGCTCCCTTTGTGCCTGTGACAAATGGGATTGGTGCTGGAGAGAGAGGTGCTGTTAGGAACAAAAGGTGGAGTGAATCCTCTCTGGGGATGTGCAGTGAAGGACTGAATAGCATGGAAGGAGAGTAATTATAAACTATATCACTGTTTCTCCCCAAATTGGGGTGGAGCAGTGATGGGGGTGGTTAGGTTTGGTCTGGGCCTGTTATTCTTTGTGCAATTTTAAAATTCTGTTGCATGATTTACTGTCTGGTAACTCTAACAAAAGTTGACAGAAATTTAGGTTAAGGATTAGAACTTGGGTCCATTCATTGCAAAAAATTTGCCAAGGCTGGAGGACTGGGGTGATGACTGCTCTCAGGAAAGGTTACTTATTAATACTGTGTCAGATTTCCCGCAGTGACTGTCAGGCCTGAATGGAGTTCAGAGAGTTCGTGCTCTTCTCACTGGAGAATTGGAAATAATTTCAGTAGAATTAGAAATTTTAGAAAAATCCAGCTAAAAATTTCACCTCTGTACCCCCTAGGTTTTCCCAGTTTTTCCCAGCTAGGAGCGGCACAAAAGTAAGGCAGGGCCATCAGGGAACAGCTGTAAATTCAAAGGCACAAACAGGAGATGTACCAGCAAAGGGCAGGAAAGGGGAGAGGTTTCAGAAAATATTTCTGTGGTCTAATTAACAATAATTTTTGATTCCCCAGTGAGAAGAACATGAACTCACGGCCATTCAGGCCTGACAGTCCCCTGCAGCAAGAGTTAAGCACGCATCCACAGAGGCAAGTCTGGCATCCAAAAGAAAAAAACCCAGAAGAAAAAGGTGATCTTTTTTGCTTCAAAGTTATTTCAAGTTCTTAAAGCCCAACCAACATTTGCTCTTGATTTTGGTCGGGTGAATCATGGGCAGTGGCCACGGGTCATGCCATTCATTTAGCTGAAAACCCGGGGTCATTTAGAGGGGACACAAGAACTGTTTGTGTAAGAAAATGTGAGGGGATGTCAAGGGGAGTGAGGTGGCATTTCTGAGGAGATTGCTGAGGTAATGGAAGGGAGCCCAGCAGACAATTTGTCTGGGAAATCCGAGGCCCCTGGGAAGCGCAGCCAAGGCTCTGCAGGGGTAGCAGGGAGGGCTCAGCACTCGAGACTCTCTGTGTCCTCCTTCCTCGGCAGCAGGCAGCCAGGAAGGGAGGAGAGGCTCTGTGCGGGATTAAGCCGGAGGGAGCAAGAGGAGGAGCGGCCTCGGGCTGGAGAGGGGCAGGAGAAAGGCCAAGGGAGCTCCCTGGGGCCACCAGGGCCTGTGGGGAACAGAATGGACGCTTGGATGACCAGTGGAGGTGAGGAGTGGATCTGAGTTCATCTACAGGGAAATAAGGAGGGGATACTCTGGAGTGAAAAGCTGAGGTGATGAGTTCACCCACCTGGGCACAAGTTGTGTTTGCACAAAGTGGGACCAGAGGTGAAGGTCAATCCAAAGTCAATCCTGCTTGACCTCTGAATTCCAAGATAAGTTTTACAAGCTGCCAAATGAGGGATTAAAAATACACAAAAATGAAACTGAGAGCATTAATGAGGTTCCTGGGAGTCCATTACATTGTTGTCATAGAATTCTTCATGAGTTTTGATCTTTTGATGACAACAATGCAGTTCTTTATTTGGATTAATCACTCTGTGGGATTTGGGGTTTATCTGGATTTTAAAGGCCTCGTGGTTGCCCTGACACTGCTCAGGAGCTGGTAGGAAAAGCAGAATCACAGATCCTGGTAGGCACAGGGTGTTTGTCCTAGAGTGGATTGTGGAGGAATTGTTTGGGACTTGGATTGTCCCTCTGGGTGATGCTAGTTGCCATGATTTGTATAATTCCGTATATTTGATCTCCTAACACTTCCCAGCCCAGGGGCTTGAGCTGACAGGGCCACACACAGATTGTTCTCTATTGCGGTGCCCAGATTTGGGGTTCGCTGTCAGCTTTGCTAGTTCCCATGAAATATCCCCATAGCCCCGAATTCCCTGCTCAATTCCCACTGCCATAACCTCACAGTGCCTCATGGTGGATATTCTCATGCAGAGCTGCCGCTTGAATGCCAGCTGTGCCAGGAACCAGTAGAGCTTCCAAGGAAGCTCAGCAGCATCAGAATGGGGACAGGTGTATATTCCAAAGAATTTCTATTTAAAACCCTCATCCCCCAGCCCCACTGATGTCCCTAGGGAGCACTTGACAGAGTTACCTGGATTTCAGCAGATTTAATTCCCCCGAGCTCAGGCTACACGTGATATTTTCAAGCAGGAGAAGGCAGGGGCTGGAGGCGCTCCTGGCCCATGCCGAGGCAGTCCCTGGGCCCACGAGAGGACATCTCTCCCTGCAGAATTTCAGTTCTTTCCAGAGCCTCAGCAGTGACTTATGCAAGTTATTTTCCCTCAGGAAAGGGATGGACATCCCTGCCTTCAGCGCGCCTCCAGTGGGACCCACCTGCAAAAGCTTTCCATCCCTTCTGCACTTCCAGCTGGCTCCCTGAAAAGCTCCTACCTTCATTTAAACAAAATTTCATCCCACCCAAATCTTTGATTTGAAGGCATCTCTGCAGGCTGTTGGTTGGGATTTAATATCTGTGAGAGAAGAGTGCCTTGGCTTTAATGCTGCTGCTGGATGATGGACTCAGGCTGGAAGGGAAGGCATTCAGGGTGGCAGAGACATACCTGGCAGCTGCATGGGAGCTCTGGGAGGTCAGAACCGGGAATTGCTGGCTGAGCTCCTCTGCAAGGGGCCCATGCTGCCATCACCAGGAAATGCCAGCTATTCCTTGAGGGGCTTTTGGGCTGTTGGTGGCCTCTGTCCAGGCTGAAGCATCTCCAGGTGCCTGTTCAGCCCCTGGCCCAAGAGCTGGGAGCAACCCTTGAGCTGTGTCCGTGCCAGTGCTGGCCGGGTGCTCCAGCGCCCATCCGCAGGATGTGTGCTTGACACAGGCGGGACACTGCAGGCACAGCCCCTCCCCTGCAGAGCCCAAGGACAAGAGGTGCTGGTTGCCTTTTGGGATCTTCTGGCCTCCTCCTGCCCCGCGTTTCCAGCCAGTCGAGACACGCAGAAACACCAAGGAACATTACTGGCAGCGAGCAGGAGACACCAAGGCCTCTGTGCAGCTCTGGGCCACAAAAGCAGCCCCAGCTTCAGCAGCTGCCATCATTTTGGCCTGGCAATATTCACCTGCAGGAAATGTCCTATTTACTCGAGAGTCAGATTTTAGGATCCCTCTCAACCCCACTATATCCTCAATATATCCTGTGATCTGGAAGTAAAGACAAAAATTCTCAGCTGAATTTTTAAAAAAGAGGTTTTACCATTGCAGAGCTTTTTTGAGTTGCAAAGCAAGGGGGAGCATCTCACCTGCAGGTGTTGGAGAAGCAGCCTGAGTAGAACCGTGCTCGGCCCCGGCCGAGCGGCTTCTCCCACCCGCGGGTGCTCCAGTCAGCCTCGTTCCACAGGGAGTGGCAGGCAGGAGCCCCACGGGTGTGCGGACACGGGGAAGGGGGAGCCAGGTGCTGCTGTCCGCTGAGGGCTGCGGGGGCTTTGCACACCCGCGGGCAGTGCAGGCTGCACCCGCGGCATGGGGGCACCAAGAGCAGCAGGATTTGAGGCTCCCAGGGTTGGCACAGCGTTCCCCGTTCCACCGAGCAGTTCCAGCCGCTATCCAGCATCTGCACCAGGAGATTCTGCTGCCGTTCTCCCAGGCACGGTTAAGGGCAGAGCCCCGCCTCCTTGAGGCCACAGCGGGATCACGCCCGGAGTCCCACGCCCGCTGCGGCCGGAGCAGGAGCAGCAGCAGCAGCGCCGAGCTTGGCTCCAACGCCCATGCCAGGGTGGTTCCTGCTGCCCACGGCGATCCCAGTCCTGATCAACACCCCCACCTGTCCTCTGTCTTTGGCTCACCCACCCCGACCACCCCATCTGCCCCTCTATTCCTAGCCTATATGCAGCCATATTTAGAAGGTCGGGGGAGTGTCACCCAGCCAGCCATCTTGGTAGTGGGATGGCGCAATTTCCGCCCCTCCTCGGCACCATCTTTGTTAATGGCAGAAGCTACTTCCGGTCTAGCTGCCATCTTTGTTGTGGTAGACTTAAGGCCCCGCCACAAGGGAGTCTTTCTATGTCACCTGCCTGAATCCTGCCCCGACGCCGATCCCGTGCTCTCAGCGCAATTTTCCTCCGCCTTGTCCAGCGTGAGGATGGGGACGGCGGGGTCAGCAGTGCTGGAAATGGCTCTGACCACTACCCAAGTGGCAGCAGGCAGTGGGGTGGACGCTTGTCTCTGCCGGGGCCCTGCAGAGGCCTCCATCTTGATTGTGACTGTGCTCCCAAGATGGCAGCTCAGCTACCACATGCCTGACCTTCCAATCATGGCGGCAAAAAGGGTGGGAAATCAAGGACCCTGGTGGGTCTAGTGGGTTGCCTGCGCACAATGCCGACACTAATCCCCCCGGTGCGATTTTCCACAGTCTATCCAAGCATGCGGACACGGGACGTGGGCTCAGCGGTGCCGTCGCTCTGCGGGAGCCGGGCCAGGGCCAACAGGCAGCAGCAGCGATGGGGTCGCCTCTCTCTGCCCGGGCCCTACAGCGGCCACCTTCTTGAGTGAGGCGGCAGTCCCACATGGCAGAGTCCCAGTTCGTGGTCGCTTCCGCCATCTTGAGAGCAGCACGAGTGCAGTACCGCTCTCTGCCCACAAGGCGGAGCTTTGGAGACAGGCAAGGGATGGAATACAGGAGAGTCCCAATCCTTCAAAAAATCCTCCTGAATGAATGCCCCAAAAAACCCGAACCAAAACTGAAAAACCTCCTGCCTCTATATTAGTGCAATGGGTGTGCCAATGAGTGTGTAAGAAGTGTGCAATGACTGTGCAAATGAGTGTGCAAGGAGGCCAAGGCGCTGGCTCAGAGGCTGGCTGTAGTGCCAGGCTCTTTCTGCAAAGCGGTGCTTTGGGGATAGGCAAGGGATGGCAAAAAGGAGAATCCCAATCCTTGAAAAAATCCTCTTAAATGAATGTCCCAAAAAACCCTGACCAAAACTAAACAAAAAGCTGCCTCTAACCAAATGAAAATTAAAAAAACCCTTTTGATATTAAAAAAATAAATATTTTTAAAATATTTCTATTCATATTCATAATCTATATATATTTTGTATATTCAATTTCTATTATAGTATAGCACGTATAAAATATTATTATTTATTACATACATATCTCCATATTACTACTGTTTATTTCTATTTTACATATATCTGTAATTTTATATATTATATATTATCATGTTTGTATTTTTTAATATTATTTAAAAGCCCTGCCTCTAACCAAATAGAAACAAAAACCCCCTTTATTTTAAAATATATTTAAATACATTTTTCTATTTATAGTTTTGATATTTATATCTGAAATGTATATTTACATATCTATACTATGTATATTATAGGTTATTATAATAATTACAATAGCATTTATATTAAATACTACATATATACCTGTATTTTTCTATTTTATATACAATTATACTTACATAAATTTAGATATGCATATATATTTATAATTTTATATGTCTGAATATATTTACTGTAAATTTCGATATTTATTTTTTAGTCTCATTTATAAAAAACCCTGTCTGAACCAAATAAAAAACAATAAAACATTTATTTTAAACTATACTATTTTCATATTTATAATTTTTATAGATATTCTTTTATTTACATTATTTATATTATATACTATATATTTAATATAGATTTGTTATATCTGTTTATATTTTATATTTATACAACTATAGCTATATTTTTATTTTTATATTCCTTATATGTTTTCCCTGAACATAGAATTATTTTCTCCTAATAATGCAAGAAATCTCTCAGAAACAACCTGTCACCACTGAGAAACCTATCTGCAGTTTGAATTCCAAACGCCTCTACCAAATCAATCTCAGGAAGCTGGGAGTGGGAGTTTTGTTTCACAAGAGAAAAGGCCCACAGTTTCGAACCAGCAGCCAGTGGCCAGGAGGAGTCAACTGCTTGCTAAAATTCCAAATGGATCACGGTGTCTCCCAGACCCAAGCTGCATCCACCTGTAACCCTGGCTGCTATTGGAGTGCCAAACGCCTCTTCCAGACTGATCTCAGAAACCAGGAAGGGTGAGTTTTGTTTCATAGGGAAAAGGGCCACTATTTACAACAGTCTGCCTCTCTCGCAGTGTGAATTGAAAACGAAAGCTTTTCGCCTACGCCCTTTATAAAGAACTGCTCCCAGGATGAGAAAGTCTTTCTGGCCAGAGCTTGCCCCTGACGCGAGGAAGCTGCTATTAGCACGGCATTGCAGGGGCACTTCTCGCTCCTTGACTATGTGCTCAGCACTCTCTGAATTCGCTGCTAGCTCCACGGTCCTTCTCAGCTGCAAGTAGCAGTGCTCACAGTACATAGAGCTTCGCAAGGACCGAAGACCTGGAGGGACATACTGCACTCGAAAATGAACCAGGATTTCCTGTAGAAATATTGGTAGACGTGTTCTACACTGCCCCTTCTCGTCAGCCATCTTGTGCTCCTGCTGCTGCTTCTGCTGTGAGGAATCACTCCTTGAAAGACGAGCGAGAGCGTCTTTCTGGGTGCATTGCACTGAGTGAGAGCTCGCTAGGGACTTTTGGATGTAAAACTTTTTCCACCTCCAAAAATACATGGAGAAGTCTTAAAAGTTTTGGTTTTATTAAGAATACTTAGGTCCAAGTATTGCTGGTATTGCTGTCCTAAACACTGGTTTAGAACACAGGTTTCAGTCTGAAATTGACTGCTTGTTTCTGTCTTTTTGCCTAGTAGCAATCTAATTCTAAGGTAATTAGATGTAGGAAAAACATAAACTACATCTCAGGTTAGGTGGGATAATTGGCTCGGAAGGAAATGGAATTCAGAATTTGGAAAGAATCTAAAATAAGCTGATGTCACAATCCGAGATTCCCTTGGGTTCCAAATCCTTTCATTTGTGTTTTTGTGGGCTATTTTGAAGGCGGTGTACCATTGAAGCCATGATTTAGCTGCGGTGAGACCTGCTCTGCTGTAAAAGCATTATTTTCTCAGTGAGCATGGACAACAGTTAGAGTGTCATCTTTTAAGATTCCCTGCACTCCACTTATGGTGGCAAAAGCAGTGCCTTGACTGTAATCATAAAAGTGATTACAGTTTCATTGCTTTGACATCATGTAGGATGCTTCCTCCATCTGCTGTGGTCAGCATTAAGTAACAGATTTCTCAGTTTCTAGGAAGAGTCTAGCAAACAATCACCTTGCTCCTTCTCTTGCATTTATTCATCACTGCTATGCTGCTACACAGACAGATAGTCTGTTTATGATTCAACAATTCAATGGGACATCAAGTAAATAGCAAAGCAAAACTTAACTACGGAAAGCACTATAAGGGCCAGAGATTAGCTTGGATCAATGTGAGGTTTCTGGGGACCTCCGGGTGCCTCTTGTGCACCCACACTGTCGGGCTACTTCTTCTTTTATGTAAAAAGCAAAGCGGCTAATAGTAGCTGTAAAGTTATTTATTGCAGAAGCACATCAGTCTCAAATGCAGAGTCAAAGCTAACAAAGTCCATTCCAGGTTCTAGCTCCAAGTCCCAAACAGAAGCAGAAGCTTCCCGTGGTCCCAGCAGGGCCGGAGGAGCCGGGCAGCTCCTATCTTCTTCTCGGGTGTTGATTTCAGCGGCGAAAACATAAGCAGAGCAAAAGCTGTGGCATAAAAGCAATGGCTAAAAGCAATGGCAAAGCTGCAGTGGCAAAATGCAATGGCAAAATGCACATGGCATAAAGCCATGGCATAGAGCCCCACCTCTCCCTGATGCATGTTCTTTTATAGAAACTTTCCAACTAGCTAAGACACAAACTCGGACCACTACTTCTTAATCTATTAGAATTCTGGTTTCTTAGCACGCCAGGCTACGTATAGACTACGTTCATGGCCTATCTTGTTCTAATTGAAAAATGTAAGCAATATTCTTAACTCTAACTCTATTATGTCTAAAGCTAAGTTCTTGGAGCCTCTAAGAAAACACTAGCATGTTTTTCAACCTTCACTAGAACATGTACTACTTCTCAGGCATCTAAGACCTTTTACTCCCTAAAAGCACTTAAAACTTATTCCATTTACTTACTTATTTTCTCTCTCTTATGTTACAACCTAAGTCTTCATCTCTGCCTTATAAATGAAAGGCCTAATACACTTTAATCCATCTAAAGATTTCAATTCAATTCCTGCACTCTGATTTGTCTCTGAAGAAATCAGAGAGACTCCTGACTTACTGACTCCAACAGATCAAAACAGGTATTCTCCTAGCATTGTTTACAAACGAGTCAGCATGTGAAACAGAAGGCACAATGTAGTTTGGGCCTTGTTTTGGGCATGCCCGGAAGAAGGAAATTCTGATTTCACATATGGGAAAAGAAATGTTGACAGTTGAATGAGATTGTTCATACCCCAGAAAAGGTTGCTTTGAAAGGTTGTGGAAGTCCTGTTAGGAAACATGGCTTTACAAGTCCTTTCCACCAGGAGACAACAGCTGCAGAACATCTGGGTGTGCCAGTGTTGAGAGCACCAGCAAAGATCAAAGTGGAGAAGTTGGTGAACAATGGCAGTGGCCTGGGGGAGAGCAAGTGGGGTGCTGGCTGTGGGACCAGGGGAGTCCTGACTGATTTAGGAGGCGTGTGATGGTCTGTGCCAGCAAGCGGAGTAGTGCTGTGGCCTTGGCACACTGCGAACACTGGAATTCAGTGGGGTCACTGGGCAGGCTGAGTGTCTGAGCTGCTGGAGGGCCCCAGGTTGCCCACATGTAAACATCCAGTCTCACTCTTGCCAGCCACAGAAAGGAGCAGGATGTGGCTGCTGGCGATGCCTGTCATGTATATGTAGTGTATATGCGTGCTATCCCAGCCTGCTGGGAACACTTCTTCTTTGGGACTGCTTGGGCTGAGGGAGAGAAAGCAGTGGTAGTTTCTGAGGTTTTGAGTTTGCTCGAGTTTCTCAGGCTGTTTCTGGAGCCACCCAGAGTTCTCTTCCTTGACGCATTTCAAGTCCTGCTAATTTTCAAAATTCAAACAGACACAGCCCTAAGCTAGTTGATCTGACTTCAGAGCTACTCTTACACTGAGCTGTTGGATGATCTGATCTCCTGAGATGTCTTCCATCTCAGTTTATGACCTGGTTCTTGTGAAAAGTAGGATCCAGTAGCCTGGAGAAGAGAGGTTTCTGGAGAGACAGTATTGTGGCCTTTGAATACGTAAAGAGGGTATAAGACAAATGGAGAAAGACTTTTTAGGAAGGTTTGCAGAGACAGGACAAGGGGCCATGCTTTCAAACTGAGACTAGGTTTAGACTGGCTAAAAGGAAAAACTTTTCTACAATGAAGCTGGTGAGACACTCAAACGGGTGTTCCAGAGAAGTTGTGGATGCCCCATCATTGAGAGTGCTCCTTATCAGTTTGGCTAGTCTTGAGCAATTTGATCTACTGTAAGATCTACCTGGCAAGGAAGTTGGACTAGATGATCTTTAATCACAGACTGTTGTATGATTCCGTGAAAGACAGAATGCAATAAAGTTCATAATTCAGATTTTGGCGCAGACATATTTATTATTTCTCACTTTATGCATCATTGCAATGACAACTTGTTAGCTTCTGAAATGATTAGCTGAGATTGATTTCCTTCCTTAGTTTCATTTTTCCTGTTATTCCTTCACTCTTGGACTTTTTTTTTCACTAGATTTCCTCTTTCAGTAAACTGCCCTTAAGTATCACTTTGCTCCCCACCTGGCTTTATTTTTTTTCAATGACACCTTTTCACTGGTTCGTTTTGGGCCTTTGCTGCTTGAAGTCCAGCAGCCTCCTTGTCTGAGCATTATGGAGCTTTCTTTACAGCTTCATCACTATGCAAAAAGCCATAAATTACTGTGTTCCATCTCACATACCATCAAGTATCACACTAATATTCCCTCTGCTGAATAGCTGGTTGGCTTACATAGACCAGCCAAAAACCAGGAAATCCAGATGGCAGCAAGAATCTTGTAGACTACTCCCGCTGTTCATTTAAATTCTGGAGAAGTCAAGTGAGGTATCACATTCTCTTGAAAGAAGTGTCTACCATCTCGGACATTCTAGAATGGGCTATTAATATTGTCATGAGTTTCTGGCTAGACCTTTTAGTATGCAAATTCAAATGATCTGAAATGATAGAACTTCAAGAATTTTTTTTTTTCCCAGAATCGAAGTATGATGGAGTTCCATAGGGAGAATCTTAATCTTAGTTATTCTATTCCATCTCACATCATGGCTGGGGGCAGGGAGAAGGGAGTATCTTTGGGGGACAATGGGTTCCGGTGTAGTCAGTAAGCTGGGCAGAGGAGCCATCAGGTATTGTCTGTTGTTGGGGGGGGGGAATTCATGTGAACTCTTCCTTTCTTGTACCCTGCCACTAGTATTGTTGCTAAAATTGTTTGTTTTCTCATCCAAGTGACAGAATCAGCACACTTAATGAGGGATGAAGAGGGAGCAGCGACCTCAGAACAGGAGGAAGAAGAAGCAGAGCCTGCTGTCCTCCAGAAGAAAAAAACACTACCAGCCAACTTTGCATCATCTGTGAACTTCCTGGGCGTGTACTCTATCCCCTTGTCCAGATCACTGAGCAAGATATTAAACAGGACTGGGCCCAAGACTGAGCCTTGGGGACCAGCTGGATGAACTCTATTTCCCACCACTCTGTGGGCCTGGCCATCACCCAGTTTGTCACCCAGCAAAGAGCCCACCCATGCAAACCATAAGCAGACAGTTTCTTCAGGAGAATGATGTGAGACTCATTGCAAAAAGGATCAGGGAGATGCCTAGGAAGAGTCTCAGGTGAATCCAGGAGACTATAGTGGAGGACTATTCAGTTTTCCAATCAATTTGCTTAAAAAACTCTACAAAACCGTAATAAAAAAACAAACAAACAAACAAACAAAAAAAGCAGACCAAACAAACACACAAAACCCCCCAACCAATAATCACCAAAGAGACAAAAAAAGCCCCCAAAAAAGCCCACCAAAAAACCCACCCAAAACTGAAAAAAAACCCCAAACCCAACACAAAAAATCAGGGTGAATGTTTTTAGTAACTTTAAAAATAACAAAACAAAACAAAACAAAAAAACCCCAGAAAGTCACATTTCTAAAGGTGCTGTCCCAGCCTCTTCTCTCAGCAGGGACGACATCCTGAAGTGGAGCCAGTTGGAAGAGAGCGGGAGGGGGCAGCACCTGGGCCATTGTCACAGGACGGCCCTGTGGCTGCCCCATTGCCAAAACCTGGACACATAAATCAAACACAGGTATGCACATGTGCTTAGACACAGCAAAAATATATTTGTCTGAAAAGAATACTGGTCCATTTCTATCACTGGAAAGAGCATAATGCCTCGTCTCAGCTTTCTTTTCAGTCATTACAAATGTTTCGAAAATAAAGGAGTGCAGAAAATGGAAATATCCAAGATCAACATGAGGACCAGTAACAAAGATTCCATTTTTGAAACTGCATTGGGAATCCTCTGCAGAAATTGACTCAGAGCTCTAAGATTTACAAAAAAGACCAAGAGGATTGGAGTCAATACAACACAGTGTCTGCAGACTTCAGCTGGTTGCCTTGATTTCTCAAATATGATGGAGGAAGCACCTTAGCAACTACAGCTGCCAGTTCTCTCAGGGCCCTGACATGCCTCTGGGTGGGTCCCATGGTCTTGCATGCTCAGGTTCCTCAAGTGGTCTGAAAGCTGACCTGCTACTATGGGTTAGAATCAAGTCCACCAGTCCAATAACCTGAGAGATGTGGAAATAGTGACTGGCAGAGTAAATTGAGACCAACACTTGTTGAGTACCTCAACCTTCTCTTTGTCTGTTGTCACTAGTGCTGTCTGGCTTATGGGGGTGGGGGGGAATAGGGAAGGTGTGATAGGTTTCTTTTCATCTTCCTTTTCCCACTGAAATACCCGTAGGTGCCTTTATTATTCTTAGTTTTGGCATGCTTTTCCAAATTCAGCTTCAACTCAGCCTTAGCTATACTGATCCCATCGTCACACACTCGTGTTAACACTCTATTTTTCCCATGATTTGTCTCGGTGTGTATTGTCTGCATATTACCTACTTGCATCACATCTATTAATTTTCAATAACCTTCTGGCTTTAAATTGTTTTCAAAAAAAAACCTTTTTGAACCTTTTCACCTCAGAAATTCACCTGGGAAGCCCCAAATCCCCAAAATTCACCCCGAAGTCCCCCCTGGGATGCTCAGCACTCACCTGGCAACTCCCAAAATTCCACAAACTCACCCCAAAATTCACGGGGGACCCCCAAATCCCAGGGCTTCACCCCAAAATCCCACCTGCAACCCCCAAAATCCCTCAAATCACCCCCAAGACCCAGTCCCCCCAACACCTCCCAAATTCACTCCAAAATGTCTCCAATCCCCTTCAAAACCCTCCCAGATACCCCCAAATCCACCAAATTCACTCACAGACTCATCTGGGACTCCCAAAAATCACCAAAATTCCCTGGAAAATCCACCTGCATCCCCCCAAATTCATCCCAAAATTCTCCCACGACTTCCAAATGCTCACCTGGATACCCCAAAATCGACAGAATTCACCCCAAAATCCGTCTGGCATCCCCAAAACTCACCTGAGAACCCTAAAATTCACATGTATACCCTAAAATTCACCAAATTCACCCCCAAATTCCCCTGAGATCCCTAGAATTCCAGAAATTCCCCCTAAAATTCAACTGGGACTCCCCACATTCCACAAATTCACCCCAAACCTCGATACCCGGGATACCCAAAATTCCACAAATTCTCCCCCAAAATCAACCTAGGACCCCTCAAAACTCACCTGGATCTCCCCAAATCCCCGCCCCCCCCCCCCCCCAATTCACCTGGGCACCCCCAAATCCCCAGAATTCAACCCCAAATTCACCTGGGACCCCAAAACCCTCCAAATTCGGTCCAAAATGATTGGCAACTTTACACACTCCGTTTTCCCACAAAAGGATCTAGAGCCCTGTGCGCTTCGTATACAAACTAAATGCAAAAAAACTTTCTATTCATTCTCAGCAAAAAGACTTCCTATTCCTCCTTCTTTTGGACAAAACTGCCTTCACTTTCAAACTTATTATCTTGCTCACTTACCTGCATAATGCTTAGTCCCTGTTCTGCATGCTCATTTTCTTCACTTTTACAAGGAATCCTCTCCTCATCTTCTTCTTCCTCTGCTTCTTCCATTTCCTGTGCCAAGATCACCTGTTTCTCTGTTAGATTTCTTTCTCTAGCTGATTTTTTGACAACTGTCCCTATCTTCTGGCACCGCTCGAGAGAGAGAGGCGATTGTCCCGCTCTGCTCTGGGCTGGGACTGCGCTCTCTTCAAGCCCTGGGGGCAATTTTGGATGCCACAGCGTCAGAAAGACCTCAGGCTATTGGAGAAATGTCCAAAGGAGGGACACAGGGATAGCGAAGAGGCTGGAGGGAAAGCCATACAAAGAGTGGCTCAGGGCATTTGGTTCAGCTGCAGAGAGGACACTGAGCTCACACCTCACTTGGGACCTCTCAGCTCCTCCCAAGGGCAGCACAGGGACAGCTTTGCTCTCTGCTCTCTGCGACCAGGGACAGGAGCCAAGGGAATGCCAGGAGCTGTGTCAGGGGACGATTAGGCTGGCTATCAGGGAAAGGTTTTTTTCCTCAGAGGCTGGTCGGGCACTGAATAGGTTCTCCAGGCAATGGGCACAGCCCCAAGGCTGCCAGAGGTCCAGGAGCGTTTGGCCAATGCTCTCAGGGATGCAGAGGGTGGGACTGTTGGAGTGTCTGTGCAGGGCCAGGAGTTGGACTTTGACGATCCCTAGGGGTCCCTTCCGACTCAGGAAACTCTTCCCATTTTCCCCTCTTTCCTCTCCTTGCACAATGCTCTCAGCTTACTGTTCCACCGCATGTTCCACTTCTGAAACCTCCGCTACTTCTTTCCAGTTCAAGCACAGTTCTACTGGTTACAATCCAAAGATAGACAGATTGGAAAACAACCAAAAAGAAACACCTGTTTGGAATGTCGTGCTCTTATCTGCATCTCGAACTATGAAGTCGATTGTGCCTTGCAAGTTCTAAAAGCAAAACAACAACAAAAAACACCCGTTTTAACATAGGGATTTGCTTTCTTCTAAGAAATCCATATCCCTTCTCAAAATGGATCTATTTCAGGAAGAGATCATCTTGAATAGATCACTTACTATCTAAAGAACCTGGAAGACTCAAATCCGTAATGATAAGCCTGTTACCTTGTCGTTTTCTGTTCCAAAGGCAAATGAATTTGCTCAAGTGCCGTTTGTAACAAGGACAGAGCTCAAAGTGTGGCTCTGAGAAATGTTTTGGTTTCCCTCTCCTATCTCTATCAAAAGCACTTTCTTCAATGGCTGAAACAATACTTGATACAGTCTGAATTTTAAAGGTCATGAAAATTTTCTCCAAAGTGAAAAATTAATATAGCAGTCAGGTTTGAAACCAACGGGAATTTTTGTTTTACCTGTTTGAAGATTCCCTTCACACTAAAATGCTGGCTGATGGATACCTAGAAGAAATCAATTCCCACAAAATGCTTCTGGGTAAGCCATTACATCATCCATTACAATTTGCTTCAGTGTCCCGTTCCTGTCCAATTGAAGGTCCCTGTTTAAGAGACTCAAGTACGGAGAGAAATAAAATTTAAAATGACTACAGTGCCTTTAAATCTAAATCGAACTTCCTTATCAATCTCATAAAACCTTTAGGCTAAATGTTGCCGTTGATCTGTTTCTACTGAACACAATCACGTCCTGGCTTGTTAGAGATTAGTTCATTACAAAGAAAGAAACGCACAGAAGTTAAAATATTTCCAAAGAAGCATTTGACATCCTTCCTTTTGGATGGGGAACCATTCCAACACTGCTTACATAAGAGGTCAAATGGCTGTCTTCCATGTTAGTTCTGCACTGTGCTCAGCGGAGCCTTTCTGGTTTATTTGCCTTTGACTTGGACATAAAGCTGAGTCTTGATTCAAGAAAAAATCAATATTCACACTTGGTTTCATTTACACGGACATTGGCTTGGTCTCCTAAACAAAGAAAATGATGGGGAATTTTTGTAGGAGTTCAGATAGGTAACATTCTCTTTCCACAACCTGGCATTGTATTTTCACTTGGTCTCTTACCTCCGGCTATGTTTTAACGGCTCAAATTATTAGGAAGAGTATCAAACCTCCAGCTCTAACCACAGTCCCACTGCGAGGTGTGTGAAGGTATGTGCATCTGCCCCTCAGGTCCATACTGCTCTTCTAATGTGCCTCTGATCGAGCAGGTAGGAAAGACCTCCTGGGTGTGTGAACAGTGCTGCTTCCTCTATGGCTTCAGAGCTGCTGCTAAGATCTTCAGGAAGGAGAGCAGTATTGTACCCATTTTTAGATGGTTTTTAAAGTTGCCAGTGCTTGGCTGTCTTAAACATCTGAGTTCCTAGAACTTTGAATGAGATCAAATCTATGAGTGAAGTGATGATGGTGCAGACCAACTTCTGATTCCAGTGATCCAAGAATCTGCACTACTACTTTTACCTTCTGAATAAGGCATGGATGTGATGGTATGCACAGTAATACTGATGTGCTATGGTTTTTGAATGCTGGCAGTCTTTCTTTGTCCCATTCCTAAAGCGTGGGCATTATTTGCCTTAACCTTGTTCAGTAGGGACATTATTCTATATTCTTACATGAAGTGAAAAGCACTCTTTTTCCATACCTTCACACAACAGCATTAAAACAAGGCCTAAGTAGTACAACCAATATTCAAAGATGCAAAGCAAAGATGCTCTACCTTTTAAGTTTACCATACAAAATTCATACCTTGTTCTAATTTGATCTCAAGAAGAAAGGGTGTTCTCCAAATACTCCTTCAGCTCTTCCTCACAGCTCACCGTTTTCCTTTTTTCTAAGATTGTATCCAGATCACTTTCATCATCTAAGGCCACATTAAAAAGCTAGTAAAAATGGTTTCGTAGATACTAAAATCTCCCCAACTATTTAGGATTCAAGGAAGTTAATTGTGCACATATCTTCTACACCCAGAAGAGAAAGCTACCTCAGCAAAACTCATCGCCTATGAAAATCTTCCTAGATAATGAACACCTCTGACACTGCCACCCCAAGTTGGTGTTCTGAAACAATGAGAACCTCACATCCAATCAAACTCTAGACCTGCACAAGATCTCGTCATAGCAACTTGCAGCCACTTTCTACAGAAAGCAGCAGTGATCTCTATCACTGTTGCCATACCAACAATAAGACAGGACTGTCCATTCAGCATGAATCAAGCAGTTAGCAAAAATGCACCTGACAGAATGAAACTGAAGAGTAGAAATTCCCATCTAAAAGTCAAAGATTACATTTTTAATTTTATAGCAGGTATTTTGAATTTCAGAGGGCTCTTTGCATTAAGAAGTCCTGTCTTTATAGCACACCCTTGTTTTTATGTTTCTACCTGGATTATGGCCATTTAGCCGTCTCCTTCAAATCACTCCAAAGAAAAACATTCAAGTGGACAAGTTCTTTCTAAACTGCTGGAAGGTGAAATGAATGAGTAAGAGGATATGTAACATGATAAAAGGCTGCCTGGAATTTTACGACTGGTATCCAACATGGTGCCTTCTATCTGGAGAGTAAAAAAAAATCAGTCTCCAAGTAAACTGGTAAGAATGCGGATTCTCAAAACTTCTGTTTATTCTGGCACCATAAAGCACCAAATCACATTCTATCATTTATCCCTTTAGAAACAACTGCCCGACTTTTTTTATGTATAGAAAAGATTGGAAGACATTTGGGAGATCATGTCCAGCTATTCCTAAAGTCTGATCTTAAGCAGACTGGGCCATACGTCATTCATCGCTATCCTATGTATTTCAGATAGAAATGATCATAAAAATACAATCTATTTCTATTACAAATAATAAACACAAGAATTATGAACATTTCCACATGAAACTCTTCCACACCAAACTGTTTCTCTGGAGTGTTTTGTCACACTATGGACCTCTTTCTAAGGTGACATCAATAGCCTACCACGCAGAAGGCATTGCAGGTGGGAGCACAGGAAGAACAGACTAATCCCAAGGAGTGATGAAGATATATGTCATCAAATAAAAGAAACGTACATCCACGTGCTCCACTTCTTCTTCAAACCTACATTTTCGTTTCTCAGTCATCTGAAGCATGTTGGAGTGCACAACTTCAGCATCTTCTGCTGTGCAAATGTTCATATCTAACAGGGTCATCTGAAGGAAAAGAAGAACAAATTATTGACATGCACAGAAGAAATACTGTGTGGCTTTCAGAGAGCCTGGCTAAACGTAGTGTTTCTTTTCTTGTGATGGACAGAGATAGATTCAGCCTCCTACATGCCATATTAGATTAGTAAACAATACCATCTGGTTGGACACAAAGGGAGAAATTGAGGCAGAGGTGGAATTTCTTTCCCAAGAGAAGACAGATTTAGCACAAGGGCTGAGGCGCCTTGCATCGTCCACATTCATGTAGGACAGCACTCCCTTCATTACTGGCATTTGTTACGGCTTTTCCACATTTCAAGTACAAACACCAACTACTACCAACCAAAGGGATGGCTTACTTTTTGAAGAGAGTAAGGCGGAAGTTAAAAAGGAATTCCACTTGTTATCTCAATGTCTGGTGCATCCTCAGACGCATTTTACTCTAATGACACATTGGACCACGGCTATCACAGCCAAAAGCTGTGGCACTCAACTTGCACATCTGCCCTTTCTCCTGACATTTGCCCTCGACCAGCTCATACTGGATGCTCATTTTCTCCACGCACTCCACATTAGGGCTGTCTGAATGATACGGAACAGACCACAGTCAAAATTCCCATCTTTCACAGTGCAGTGTGACATGGAAACATGACAGAGGCCATGTGCTGAATCTCAGCACACGGAACAGATGCCAGCAGTGCCTACAGACACCAGACACTACCAGCCAAAGAAATCAAGACATTTTCATACACAGCTGTTTATCATTATGCTTCAAAGTAGCAAGGTACTTACAATCGCTACCAACTTCTTTGCTATCATACAGGCTACAAACATCCCAACAGGATGTGCTCTGGAGCAAGAGAAGGCAGACACAGAGCGGGAAGGCATGCTGCAAGGACACAGAGAAAGGAAGTATCTCCAATACTTCCCTTCTTCTTCTCCAAGAGTTAAAAAGGAGTATTTTTGTATGATTGAGAAGGGATCCATGTCAAAATTAACTTTTGATTTCCCCCAGATTCATTCTAACCGAGCCAGTTCCTGCTAGATCTCCCCATGTACTGGCCAAAGGAAAGCCATGCCACAGGCAGCTTCTTTGGCTCTTACTGCCACCTCCAAGCAACTGAGAAGGTATGTGGCAACACACGGAACAAAGAATAGAGCAAACATGCACTCTCAAAGCAACTGTCTGCCTCATCGTTGCCCGGGAGAAAAGAAAATATTGCTTGAATTCCAGACTGTTCTTAGGATTTCCCGACCTACCTAGACTTTTGTTTCAATTCTCCAGAGTTCTGCACCATTCGTTTCCATCAGATTTGGCATGTGTTGGAGGCAACAAGGTGCTATCAAAGTAGGAAACAAGAGTCAGGTATCCTAAAATACAAACCAGTCAGTACTTCAAATATAAAATTATGAATCTGAATATCCATACTACTGGGCTTTCTTTTATTTACAGCCATCTTGGCAATGAAAATAAACCTGAGATTGTTGTTGTTCAAGGCCAACTGTTTACTGCCCGATAAGGAACTAACTGTCATCTACCTCGTTCCTACATCCACCGTAAAAAACCTCCCTGTAATGATCGTAATGCATTGCACCCACACCAATGTGTCTTGTGTTCAGGATGGATATTCAAACGTAGCAACGTTAGATTTCTATCCAGACTCCTCTCTTAAATTATTCCGCAAATAAAATCCCACGCCATGGAGAAAAAATGCCTTGACAAAAGCACCAACTTCTAGCTCTCCACCCATCTTTGCCCATTTCTACTATGTTTCAAGATTTGTTTCTGCATTCCTCCATTTTTAGAGCCTGATCACCACCTATTAAGTGTAGCTGGGGCACTGAAAATCAAGAATGCATTTTTTCCATTCAAAAGGGCTGTACAGAAATAGATGTAGACCCTGCCTTACTGCTGCATTTAGCAATCACACATTGACAGGAAGCAAAGTGCATTTTGTAGCCAAGTCCTTCATTAACTCCAGCAACAATTGTTTTCCTTCATGCTATACCCTCTTTTGCCATACCCGATATATTGCAAAACCTTCAGTCTCTCTTCACTAAGTACCATCTGCTCCTTTATCAACTTTTCCATTTCCATATTCACAGTTGGGGGATTCTGTATTTCTTCACTTGCCATAAATTCTCTGCAGGATGGAAAGTAGATATGTAGAATGGAATCACATGATATATGTGATATCATACGTGGATTATGTAGAAAGAAAAAATGATCAAGTATTACTTTGATAGAAACCAAAAGTGAACGCTAGCCACTTTGTGTTGCTCATTGTCCAAAAGAAGACTGACAAATTTCTGACCTGAAACTCTGAACTACACACTTCTTTTGCATGAGCTTCCAGTCCTTGACTCTCCCTTGCCATTTCAGTTGATGCCATTTTTCTTTCTCAAGCTCTGATTTCATTCGATTCAAGAGTAGCTTGGCAGTTGCCCTCTCATTATCCAGCAGTGCTCTCTTTATATTCTTTGTATTAAAAAATAAAACCAGAAGTAGAAGCAGCATACAACAGGCAAAAACAAACCAAAAATTGTCTCTTCTACAGAAAATGAGGGGAGAAAAGAACACAAATGATAACCAATACCCTGCCAAGTAGAAATTTCTTCTATATTTCCGTGATTGATAGGCAGAAAAAATGAATTTCATCTGGGGAAAGAAAGACATTCTAGGAATATTCAGACTGCTATCTTGCCCCAGGTAAAACAGTTACCATGGCCTTAGCGTTAATGAGCTTGTGAACATCAGCTGCCAAGAGGAAGGACATTTCCTCCAGTTTCACACAATACTTGGTCAGTACATCTGCTATCTGTGCAATCAAAGAATACAGAAAAGTAACAACAATGAAAAGCAGAACTCAAATATCAATTTCCCAAGTTAAAATCTACATGAACAAGACAATTTTTCCATTCAAGTGAATTCGATTTAATTAATTCATTAACTACATAAGTATCATTCTCACGTTCAAGAACAGAATTCAAAGAATCAACGTTGCTTCTTCTGAGACATTGAAGCCTGAGTAGATCCCAACTTCAAATCTAGTAGGACGCCATGAAAGCAATACCTGCTACATTTAGTACATGTAAACTACAAAGACATCTAGAACAGCTCTAAAAGATGAACAAACCCATGAACTTTGAAGGAGACGCTAGCAAGAAATGTGGAAATAGGCTTTATCTGCCCAGTGCTTTTCCCAAAAGCACGGGCACTCCTTGGCGTCAGTGAGAGTCTCTGTCTCATTATTCAGCAGCTGGCTTAGGGTAAAAAAGGATGCATGCAATCACTTCATTCCTGTTCATGACATAAACTTACTGCATCATCATGGAAGCCATTTACTTGGAAATATAGCCTAAAAAATAGGTGTCAGACTGGGTACATATCTAGATTGCTATGAGCAAAACCAATTTCTTTTTAACAGGAAAGCCATACAACATGCCTGCCATGGCAAATATTAGTCTACTAGCCCTGCACTTCAACGGGCAGTGAGCAGTTCATGACACCAAATTTACGTTTGGCAAGGAGACAGTCTATTTATTACAAGCCCCTAGTTCTAGAACCAAGAATTCAGGAGTTGCTCATTCCCAATGAAAATCGGTCCATTTCATACCTTTGGGGTTTTATGCTTCTGTTCTTTACCTGTCTTGAGTGTGGCTTTCTTGTGAAGTCACTGATGGGTCTTTTTCCAACACATTTCTGCTGATTACACGGTAATTGCATGGCATCAGCAGACATCTTGGAATGTCTCTTGAAAGTATGTATGCTTTTTACTCTTCCTAGAGGACCTTGTCTTCTTCTTTCCTTCACCCAAAAGGTGGGCTAAGTGAGCCTTCAAAGAACCATCATCTCAACAATTAGAATTCTTTCAAACCTACTGAATGGAGAACAGCGACAAAAAAATTTTAAAAAGACTAGTACGTGAAAGACAGCAGAAGAGAAAGGTAAAATTATGAATCCTACATGCCACATGCATAACTCTCTTCATTCAAGGCTATTTTCAAAATGAGAAAAAAAATCATCTTTTCCTCAGAGAGGAAAAGTGGAGTAACTGGATTGTGTTGCCTTGCCTACAGTTACCAGAAAAGTCAACAGCAGAGTTGAAAACTCCTGAAGCTGGCTAACCACACCTCTAAATGTTTTACTACTGTGTTATGATTCTGTCTTCAGTTAATAGAACCCGATATACAACAAAGAGATGGGAGCACATGGAGATGCATTGGAGAGCCTACGCTGGAGGTAACACATTCGTTTTTTACTCAAACAAATCCAAATTAGAAACGTTGAAAATGACCTGGGGCCATTTCAACAGCCAGCAAACTAACACAACCAACCTTTGGCTTTTATTCAATCCTTTGTTTGTTTTACCTGGACCTTGAAGATCTGTCTGCAGCCTTCCTCTCTGCAAATATATCACACTCGTCCTATTGAGAACCCATGGCTCATCACAGCTGCTTCGCCACGCCTGCTTCCAGAAGAACTGGCAACTACAAGCTGGGAGCCAAGAGATACAACACTTCACTTGGAAAAGGGCCTTCCATGAATCCTAGAATCCCAGAATGGTTTGGACTGGAAGCGACCTTAGAGACAGATACTCTTCTTCCCACATCCTGACATGGGCAGGGACACTTTTCCACTAGTCCAGGTTGCTCCATGTCCGCTCCAGCCTGGCCCTGGACACTTCCTGCCATGGGGCTCCCACACAGCCTCTTTGAGCAACATGTGCCAGGCCTCAGCACACACACAAGGAAGAATTCCTTTCCAATATCCCAGCTACCCCAGCCCTCTTGCAGTTTGAAGCTATTCCCCCTTGTCTTGCGAGTCCAGACCCTTTTCCAAAGTCCCTCCCCAGCTATCTTGGAGCCCCAGCAGGCACTGCAAGGGGCTCGAAGGTCTCCCTGGAGCCTTCTGTTCTCCAGATTGGACACCCTTAGCTCTCCCAGACCGTCCTAGAGCAAAGGAGCTCCACCTTTCAAAGCACCTTAGCAGCCTCCTACCCGTGAAACTCGATGCCACCACTGGCCTTCCGGGCCCTACGGATATCGCTTCCGGTGCCGCTCGGGGTCACTCCCGGCTCTCTCCCTGCCCCCCATGGGGCCCTCTGGCGATGCCACTCGGACACCACTCCTGCCGCTGTCAGAACAACAGGGGGTGGGGGACCAGCCCAGCCTCATCCACAATCCACAGTGTCCTCGGTGGCTGCTGCGGGCTCATGGCAGCCCACACACCCGGAAGCAGAGCTCCAAACACAGAGGATCATAGCCCCACATTTGTGTTCGTCTCTGCACAAGGCAGGCCAAACTTGCTATGCCGTGACTTTTCAGTTCAGCACGAGAATGAGAATACACCTGCGCCATGGGGGAGGAAACCTCTAAAGACTCCCTCATACATGGTCGCTCAACTTAATGTCTAGGCACATGCCATTCCTGAGGCTACGCTAAAGCCTTTTTTACCTTGCGGGTAAGAAATGCCATTGTTCCGGTGTGCAGCTAAAGGCGCAGCACAGGCAGGCCAGGGCAAAAGCTGGGGCAGTGCCCTTCCTCACACCTTCGCTGTGCTGTACTCCATGCAGCTAGAGCAAAGGGAGAAGGATGCGAGGAAGAAGAAGGCATTCTTAAAGTAGCCCTCTGTCAGAAGCCCTGAAAGGGCGCATAACACACGGTGTCTTGCTGCCCTCCATTCTACATACTGGCAGCTCCCTCTGCCGACTTGCAAAAGTTGCTACCAGACAGAGGCGGCCAGATTGAAGAGGCAGTGCCTAGGTTCACCTTCTACTTATTGCACGTAAGCCACGTCCAGCTGCTCGCTGCACTCGGTATTTACCTTCTCCGCGGCACTTACCGTGGTGCTGTGTGCAACTCGGCGCCTAGAAGTGACTGCCAATGTTTCCACAGCGGGCTGCAAGGGAACCAAGGAGCAGCACAAGCAGCAGTGCTTCAGTTTGCTCCTTCCGACTGCTAAGGGCACTTGGGAAGGCAAGGGAAAGGCAGCCAACTTCCTCTCCTAGTAGCCTGTAATGTGGTGCACACAAGCACGGGACTTGTGCGGCTTTGTTCTCCACCCTCGCCCATGCCTGGCGCTGCTTTCACTTGCCGGCGGCCAGAAGCCGCTGCAGGGGCGTCCCACAGCCAGCAGTGTGCCGGCAGCCAAGCACTCGAGAACGCTGCTTCTGCCCAAGTCTGCCTAGGGCGTGCACCTTTGTTCTCAGAGCTCCGTGCAACAGTCTGCCTCTCTCGCACTTCGAATGGAAAACGAAAGCTTTTCGCCTACGCCCTTCACAGAGATCAGTTGCCAGGACGAGAATGTCTTGTGGCCGGAGCTCGCCCCCGCCGCGAGGAAGCTGCTATTAGCACCGCATTGCAGGGGCAATTCTCGCTCCTTGACTAGGTGCTCAGCGCTCTCCGAATTCGCTGCTAGCTCCACGGTCGTTCTCAGCTACAAGTAGCAACGCACACAGTACATAGAGCTTCGCAAGGACCGAAGACCTGGAGGGACATATCTCACAGGAAAACGTGCCAGGACAGACACGTGTTCTACATTGTCCCTTCTCGTAATCCACTTTGTGCTTCTGATGCTTCTGCTGTTAGGAATCGTTCCTTGAAAGCCGAGTGGGAAGGGAATTGGCAAATTCTCAATTCTCAATGCCCAGAATATCGTTTTTCCATGGGTTTTTTGGAAGCAAAGTAAAGGATTCCAATATCCCCATGCCTGGAAGGCTGTTATTCCATTGGAATTTGAGAGCAGAACTGGAGGATTCCAAACTCCCAATGCCCAGAGTGCTGCAATTCCATGGTTTTGCTGGGAAGTGAATAGTGCAACTGACAGATACCATATCCCCAACACCATGAATGCTGTTTTTCTGAGGTTGGTGTGAGAGTTTAAATGAGCATATGGATGTTTCGAAAATCCCCAAACCCGGAATGCAGCAATTCTTTGGGAATTTGGAAGGGGAAGTGGAGGATTCTAAATTCTCCACACGCAAAGTGTCATTACTTCATTATGGTTTGATTGGAATTTGAGAGAGGAACTGGAGCATTCGAAATCCCCAACACAATAAAATGGTTATTCCATGGGAATTTGGAAGGGGAACATCAGGATTCTACATTTCCAATGCCTGGAATGCTGTTATTCCCTAAACTTTTGTGAGGGAAACAGCCAGATTCCAAATACTCAGCTCCCAGAATGCTGTTATTCCATGATAATTTGGGTGGAGAACTGGATGAAACTCAATTCCCCATACCTGGGTATGTGTTATTCCATGGGAAGATGGGAGGTCGTACAGATGATTGGAAATTCCTGATAGCTGGAAGGCCGTTATTCTATGGGAATTTGGATGCGGAAATGGGCTATCCTAAATTCCTGACACTCAGAATGCTGCTATTCCATGGGAATTTGGTGAGATTTCGGGAAAGGTTATGGGGGGTTCCAAATTACGGAATAACAGAATGCCATGTTTCCCTGGGAATTTGGGAAGGGAAGAGGATGATTCTCAGTTCCTGAAATCTGGAATGTTGTTATTCCATGGGAATCTGGTGGGAATCTGGAGGCTGTACAGGGCATTCTAAATTGCTCTCACCTGGAATCCCATGATTCCAGGGGAATATTTTGGGGGAGCTGGAGGATTCTGACCCTTGGAATGCAGTTGTTCCATAGGAATTTGAGTGGGGAACGGGAATATTCCAAATTCCTGACATCTGGAAAGTTGCTCTTCTTTGGGAATGTGGTGGGATTTGGGGTTGGTTTATGGGGGGATGTAAATTCCCAACACCCAGAATCCAATTATTCCATGGGGAACTGGGAGGATAACTGGAGGAGTCAAGGCTCCCACCAGCCGGAACGCCATGATTCCATGGGTTATTTTGTGGAGAGCTGGCAGATAATACATTCCTGATATCTGGAATTCTGATATTCCTTGTGAATTTGGTGGGTATTTGGGAGAGTCTAGGGGAGATTCTAAACTGCCGACACCCAGAATGCCATGATTCGGAGGGAAATTCAAAGGGGAAGTGGAGGATGCTCAATTCCTAACACCTGGAATTCTGTTATTCCACGGGGATTATGGTGCGGAGCTGAAGGATTTCAAATACCTGACACCCGGAATTGTCTTATTCCCTACGGATTTGGGAAGGGGATTGGCAAATTTGCACTTCTCAATGCCCAGAACGTTGTTATTCCATGGGCTTTTTAGAAACGAACTAGAGGATTCCAATATCCCCATGCCTGGAAGGCTGTTATTCCATTGGAATTTGAGAGCAGAACTGGAGGATTCCAAACTCCCAATGCCCAGAGTGCTGCAATTCCATGGTTTTGCTGGGAAGTGGATAGTGCAACTGGCGGACACCATATTCCTAACACCATGAATGCTCTTTTTCTGAGGTTTTTCGTGGCAATTTATGTGGGCATATGGATGTTTCCATAATCCCCAAAGCCGGAATACAGCTTTTCTATGGGACTTTGGACGGGGAATTGGAAAGGATTCTAAATTCTTAACAAAAAAAATATCATTATTTCGTTACAGGTTGATTGGATTTTGGGAGTGGAACGGGATCATTCGAAATTCCCAACACACGAAAATGGTTATTCCATGGGAATTTGGAAGGGGAACATCAGGATTCTACGTTCCCAATGCCCATAATGCCCTTATTCCCTAAACAATTGCAAGGGAAAAAGGCAGTTTCCAAATACCCAGCTCCCAGAATGCTGTTATTCCATGGGAATTTGGGTGCGGAACTAGATGAATCTCAATTCCCCATACCTGAGTATGCGTTATTCCATGGGAATATGGGAGGCTGTATGGATGATTGGAAATTCCTGATAGCTGGAAGGCCGTTACTCTATGGGAATTTGGATGCGGAAATGGGCTATCCTAAATTCCTGGCACCTGGAATGCTGCTATTCCATGGGAATTGGGTGGGATTTTGGGACAGCTTATGGGGGGTTCCAAATTACAGAGTAACAGAATGCCATGTTTCCATGGGAATTTGGGAGGGGAAGAGGATGATTCTCAGTTCCTGAAATCTGGAATGTTGTTATTCCATGGGAATGTAGTGGGAATCTGGGAGGCTCTATGGGGTATTCTAAGTTCCTAATACTTGGAATCCCATTATTCCATGGGAATTCCTTCGCTGAGCTGGAGGATTCTCAATTCCTGACACTTAGAAGGCTGGTGATCCATAGGAATTTGGGTGGGGAACTGGAATATTTCAAATTCCTGAAACCTGGAAAGTTACTCTTCTTTGGGAATTTGGTGGGATTTGGGGTCGGTTTATGGGGGATTGTAAATTCCCAACACCCAGAATGCCATTATTCCATGGGAATTTGGGAGGGGAAGACGAGGGGTCACGATTATTGAAATCTGGAGTGTTTTAATTCCTTGCAAATTTGGTGGGTATTTGGCAGGGTTTATGCGGCATTCTAAATTCTGTGCAGCCAGAATCCTCTATATCCATGGGAATTCTTTTGGAGAGGTGGAGCCTTCTCAATTCCTGACACTTGGAATGCCCTTATTGAATGGGATTTTTGTTGGGGAACTGGAGCATTTGAAACTCCTAATACTTGGAAGGTTGTTATTCCATGGGAAGTTGGGAGGGGAATTGGAGGATTCAAGATTCCCCATTCCTACAAAGCTGGTATTCCCTGGGAATTTTTGAGGGCATATGGATGACTCTAAATTCCTGATAACTGGATTTCTGCTATTCCATGGGAATTTGGTTGGAATTTGAGAGGGCATATGGGGGATTCAAAATTCCTGATAGCCATAGTGCCATTATTTCACCGGAAATTTGGAGGGGAACTGTAGTATTCCAAATTCCGAACAACCTGTATGCTGTAATTCCATGGATTTCATGGGAGTTGATGAAGGTATATGGAGGAGTCGAAAATCCCGACACCCGAAATGCCTCTATTGTGTGGGAATTTGGGAGGGGAGCTGGAGGATGCGAAATTCCCAATGCTGCACTGGTCTTATTCTGTGGTTTTGTTGGGAATTTGGAAGGGGAAGTGGAGGATTCTAAATTCTCAAATCCCAAAATGTCATTATTCCGTGGCAGTTTGGGGGGAATTTGAGAGTGGACCCTCAGTATTCATAATCTGTAACACCTGAATTGTGGTTATTCCATGGGAATTTGAGGGGGGAACTGGACAATTCTAATTTCCCAATTCCTGGAATGCTGTAATTCCATGGTTTTAGTGGGAATCTGGGAGGGAAGCAGGAGCATTCTGAATTCTCTATGCCTAAAATGCCATTAATCCATGGGAGTATGGCAGTGGAACTGGAGGATTCTGACACCTGGAATGCTGTTTTTCCATGGGAATTGAGTTGGAATTTGGGAGACTGCATGGGGGAATTCTTCATTCCCAACACCTGGAATGCCATTATTCCAGGGGAAATTAGGAGGTGAACTGGAGGATTGTCAATTCCTGACACCTGGAATGCTGTTTTTCCTTGGGAATTTGGTGGCATTTGGGGACGGTCTATTGGAGATTCCAAATTCTTGACAACTGGAATGACATTTTTCCAAGGGAGTATGGGAAAAGAACTGGAGGATTCAAGTTCCCAATACCCATTATACCATTATTCCAGAGGAATTTATGTGGGCAGCTGGAGAATTCTAAATTCCTAATGCCAGGAATACTGTAATTCCATAGTTTTAATGGGTATCTGGGAGGGGAGCAAGAGGATTCTAAATCCTTAGCACCTGGAATACAGTTATTCCATGGATTCATAGTGTTCCTCATGAAATACAACCCTGGACCTTCAAATCCAACTTTTCTCATTCAAATGCAACCTTTGACCACCAACATCTACACTGGACTTCAACCTGGATTATCAAATTCAACCTTTAATCACCTGGGATAGGATGGGATGGGATGGGATGGGATGGGATGGGATGGGATGGGATGGGATGGGATGGGATGGGATGGGATGGGGCAAAGCTGGATGCAGGCACCAGCCCTGAGGCCCAGCTCTGCCACTCACCCTCCTGCGCTGGCTGGAACGGCACCACCTCTTCAGTCTCCTGTGCTGGGGCAGCGCCAGGGCTTTCTTCCTCCTCTGTCACCCAGGCCAGCTTGGGCACTCTCGGGAGTCTCTGCTCCATGTCAGTGCCTGGATTGATGGCTACTTGCAGGAGAGATGCCTTGGAAAAGCTCCAAGTCAGCATGTCCTTCAGTCGTACCTGGAAGGCACCTGCAAGAGAGAAGCCTCAGGAAGGCTCCAGGAGAGCAGGTCCTCTGAAACAGTTAACAAGAGACTACACAGGCCTAGAGGAGAAATGTGAAAAGGGCATGGAGGTGACAACGGTCCTTGGGAACTGCCCAGAAGGAAGCAATTTCCCAGACATCTCAACCACAAACCATAAGAGAACTCCATGCTCTCCTTGGAATGACAGGTTGGTGCCAACTGGGGATATAGAGCAATGGATTGATTGTGAAACCTTTCTATGAATTGGTGACAATTTCTAAAAATGCCTTGATATGGAGCCCAGAAGTGAACAGGGCCTTTGAAGAAATGAAGCGTGAACTCATGAGGGCCCCTGCTTTGGGGCTGCTGATGTGAGTAAGCCATTTTGGGTATTCTCACATGAGAGATAGACAAGAGCTTTAGCAGTTCTGGCACAAGGCCTGGGCTTTACAAAAGGGCAGTAGGCTGCTTTTCTAAACAACTCCATACTGTGCCCAAGGGCTGGCCTGCCTGCCTTAGGGGAGGAGCAGCAGCCATCATGAACATTGAAGAAGCAAGGAACTTTACAACAGGACAAAAGATGACTGTCTTAGTGTCACACAAGCTGTCGCCTGTTTTAGATCAGAAAAGAGACCCAATGTCTGTCTCCCTCAAGGCTCCTAAAATACCAAGTATTCTCGGCTGAACCTGATGATACTGAAATTCAAGTGAGCAGTATAGTTAACCTACCTCTTTTCTGCAAGGGAAGTCGGAAGCTGAACCTGTAGTACACGACTGCCTAGAGACCATGGAAGCTGTGTATTCCAGCCAGCCAAATCTAAAGGAACAGCTGCTCCCAGCTGCCATGAACTGGTTCACTGATGGCAGCAGTTTGTGAGACAGGGAGTGTGAAGGGTGGGGTAGCCTGTGACTACAGTCTTGGAGGTCATCAAGTCAAGCCCATTACCAGCAGGAACTTGAGCACAAAGGGCTGAGCTGAGAGCCCTCACTCGAGCATCACAACTGGCAAAAGGAATAAAAGTTAATGTTTGGACTGATGGAAGATGTGCTTATGGGAATTGTTCATGCCCATGGAGCCATATGGAGGGAAAGAAGATTCCTGACTGCACAAAAGAAGAGCATCAAATATGCCACTGAAATCCTCAGGCTCCCCAGGGAGGTGGAACTCCCATTGCAAGTGGCAATTGTACATTGCTGAGGGCACTCTAAAGGTAACACCCTCCCGGAAGGTGGCAGGAAATTTGCAGATGATGCAGCTGGAATCGCTGCCAAAAGAAATGAACCACTTGTGGCAGCTCTAATACCCACTGCAGTATCAACTAAGCAGCCTGTAAAACACCAACCTTCTGATTATAAATGCATTAATGAAAAGGAAACTTTTAGAAAATGGTTGGGGACAATTAGACAACAGGTCAACTAATAATACCAGAAAAGTTAATGACATAATGTGAAATTGTACGTGGTAAGACTTGTAAGAAGAGCAGAATCCCTACAACACCACCTAAAAAATGAATTGCAGGCCCAGGCATGCAGGACATTGTTAAAGAAACATCACAATGTGTGACTTGTTTGAAGAATAATCCAAACCCGATAGGATTTAGGCTAGAACAAGGAGTTATTATTAGTGGAGGAGCTTTTCCTGGAGCCCTGTGGCAGACAGACTTTTCTGAACTCCCAAGAAAGGGGGGGTTTTGATATTTGCTGGTACTTACTGATACTTTCTCTGGGTGGCCAGAAGCATTCCCTAGTAGGACAAATAAAGCTAGAGAAGTGATAGAAGTGTTGTTGAATGAGATCATACCTTGGTTTGGTGCACCTAGAGAAATATCCCCTGACAGAGAATCATATTTCTGTGCAGAAATTGTGCAAGCTCTCAGCAAAGCATTAGGAATCCAAGGGCAGCTTCACACACCCTACAGATCACAAGCTAGTGGTCAAGTAGAAAACCTCAAACATATGATCCAAAACCAGATAGCTAAAATACGTCAAGAAATTAATTTATATTGCTGTCAAGCTTTACCTATTGCCCTTATCAGACTCAGAAGAAAACCTAGGTCTAAAGAAAAAGTTAGCTCATTTCAAATGCTTTGTGGCAGACCTTATGGATTAAATGTTACTCATGATGAAAATTTGGCTCAAGTTGGTCATCAATATGTCTATGAATATTTAATGGCTACAAACAACCAATTGCACCAGATGTTTAATAATGTGTTTGAGAATCAAGCGAAGCAGCCGCATCATAAATTGCATACAATTGATCCTGGTGACTGGGTGTAGGTCAAGAATTTTACAGGTGATCCTCTGCAAGTAAAGTGGGACGGATCCATCCAAGTGCTCCTGACTACCTTTACGTCCGTTTGAGTAAAGGAAAGACCTAGCTGGATTCACTGCATCCCAGTGAAGAAATCACCAATTAAACCCTGGACAACCAAACCTGTTGGGGACCATGGACTAAAATTGAAATTCACTCATAAACCATTAAATTCATATTGCATTTCACTGTCTTTTTCATTGCTTATACTGTCACTGGCCTTTGATGTTATCAGCCATGTAACACTAATAGGAACCACAGCTAATTATACAGGACTCGGGGATTGCTGGCTTTGTGGAGAAGTGCAACAATGGAACCTTCCCTTAACAGGGGTACCATCGAGCAATTGGTCAGATTTGAAGCCCTGTAGCTTACACAGCACTAGTGCTCAGTGTAGACAGGTAGGATCTTCCTCGGCAAAGCCCCTTTTCCAATTACTGCCTATCAACGAGTCAGTCACATACACAGGGCTGAACCACTCTGGAGCAAATCTCGGCAACTTTTCCAGTAACACAACTGAGTGGGTCAATGTCACTCAGCCAATGTGAGAAAACTGTCTTCTTGACAGACATAGTGGAAACGAGTCCGTGAGAATTAACACCAGCTGCAACCTTCCTGGTGCATCTTGGTGGCTTTTGGGAAGGGAATAGCATTAAAACATTGACCAGGTAACTGGACTGGCCAACGTACCATGGGATACCTTCTCCCTCAGTTACAAGTTAGAAATCAAACTAATGAAATGACAGGTAGAATTCAAGGACTGTGGAAGACTCACAAAAACAACACCCAATAACCCACAGGTGTGATACAGCACCAGCTTTCACAGTTTTGTTAGGGCATTGCTCCCAAATTCAGGAATTGCACAACTGGAAAAGGCCATTTCAAGCATCTCAGCCAAAATAGAATTGATTGCTAATTCAACAGCAGATGCCTTAAGAAGACTACAAACTGAAATAAATTCACTAAGAGAAGTAGTCTTTCAAAAGCACATGGTGTTAGATATGGCAACAGCCAAATGGGAGGAGTTTGCATTCTAATTTATAGCAGGTGTTGCACTTATATAGATCAGTGAGGGCAAATAGCAGAGGATATCCATAACATTTGGCAACATGCAAAAGTACTCCGTGAAGTGACCAAAGACATCTTGCATCTTGGAGTAAATACTTGCGGGAAACTCTAACATATTGGCTACCTAATCTGAACTGGCTAACACAACTTTTTGTAGGAATTTTAGGAACTGGAATACCAATCCTAGGAACCTGCACCAAGAGCCATTGTTTGTATGGTGTTGTAAACAAACTGCCACCATGTATCACAAGTGGGAGCAAAATAAAATGAGATGCAGGATTGAAACGGGTAAGTATTTTGAGACCACAACAAGACTGGAGTTGCAAAAGAAATTGCAAAAGCTATAAAAAAGGGGTGGCTTGATGCCTAGGCAATGAGATAATCTTGACTTCCACAAAAAGCTGTAGCTGTGCAGGAAGGAGTAGTTACATTAGAAAAGGGTATGTGAATGAAGCACTTTTTAAAAATCAGCAAATTGAGCAGAACAAGCTAACTGCAAAAGCTAACCACTGGCTATTTGAGCAGACAATCCTATAGAGCATGCCCAGGAAGCAGGGCTGCAAAGTTCAAGCCCGAGGAAGACTTATGAGCTTCCTCCAAGCCAGAAGCAATTGCATATTTCCAAGAGCTGGAACACAGCAGGCAGGTAAGATGTGAACAGTGTGTGCGTAAAGGCCTTTTAATTCACAGCTCTCAAAGAGAGCTCTGGGGCTCGCAGCTGGACAGAGATGCTCCTGCTCACACCTCTGTTCAAAGTGGGGGTAACACACCCTGCTGCAGGTGCTTGGGTTGGTCTCTGCAGGTCCAGGCAGATGCCAAACCTGCTCTTCACAGCCTTCTCCCTTCCCCTGCCCCTGTGCCAAGGGCAGCGGGCCTCAAGGACTGAAAGGACCACAGGGAGCCAAAGGGGGACACTTGCACCTACCGCAGTGGGAGCTCCTTGGGAAGCACTTTCCTTAAGAAGCAAGCCCCTTTCCTCCAAAGGTGTTTCCCCAAATGTGTAGCTTTCCTCAAGAACACCAACACACTATTCAGAAATGCTGGCAAGGCTGAATTAGTGCTGGTCTTTTTACAGAATGACAGAATCACTGGGTTAGAAGAGACCTTCAAATCATTGTGTCCAATCCATGCCCTAACACTTCAACTAAACCATGGCACTGAGTGCCACATCCACTCTTTTTTTATGTGCACCCAGGGACGGAGACTCCACCACCTCCCTGGGCAGACAATTCCAGTACTTGATCACTTTTTCCTAATATCCAACCTGTATTTCCCTTGGCGCAGCTTAAGACTGTCCTCTCGTTCTGTCAGTGCTGCTTGGAGAAAGAGACCAACTCCACCTGACTACAGCCACCTTTCAGGGCGTTGTAGAGAGAGATAAGGTCACCCCTGAGTCTCCTTTTCTCCAGGCTAAACAACCCCAGCTCCCTCAGTCATTCCTCATAGGCTTTGTGTTCCAATCCCCTCCCCAGCCTTGTTGCTCTCCTCTGGACATGCTCAAGTGTCTCAAGGTCCTTCCTAAACGGAGGGGCCCAGAACTGGACACAGCACTCAAGGTGTGGCCTCACCAGTGCTGAGTACAGGGGAAGAATAACCCTCCTGCTCCTGCTGGCCACACACTTCCTGATCCAGGCCTGCGGCCATTGGCCTTCTTGGCCACCAGGGCACACTGCTGGCTGATGTTCAGTCGGCTGTTGTCCAGCACCCTCAGGTCCCCTCCTGCCTGGGCACTGTCCAGCCACACCATCCCCAGCCTATAACGTTGCAGGGGTTATGGAGGCCAAAATGCAGGACTCAGCACTTGGATTTATTAAACTTCATTTTATTGGACTCTGCCCGTCCATCCAACCATTCCAGGTCTCTCTGCAGAGCCCTCCTACCTTCCAGCAGATCAACATATGCTCCCAGCTTAGTGTTTTCTGTAACTTTACTAATGAATGACTTAATACCCTCATCCATGTCTGTGATAGGTTGACTTAGGAAGAAGAAACTCAGAAGAGATTCTTCCTAAGGGAATTTCCTCTGTGGGGGTTGGGATACCTGCAACAGCCAATTAGAGAAAGTTAGTTTGCTCCGTGAACACACATTTTGAGGAAGGTAATCCAGAACTGACCCTCTTTGTCTTCCGGCGGCTGAGCAGGTAACATCAACCCGAGCTTCCCCCTCCCCCATGTGGGGGGGGGAGGCTCGGGAGGCCGCTTGGGCCCCGTTTGCCAACGAGGGGGACCCGATGGCCGGGGGGAGAAAAAGTTGTGTGATAAGACCTTCACGGCTTCCTCCTCCACGGGCCTGCGGCTCTGGCGTGGGGGGAGGCCGACTCTTGCTGCTGCCGGAGGGGCCGGGCCTGCCCGGGTGGCCATGAGCAGTGTGGGGGCTGCAGCCCAGCCCCAGAAAGGCTGATTAACACCTCAGCTGCCTCCCAGCTCGGCCTGAGCCTGGCCCAACTCTTGTAGTTGTGTTAAACTTTAACTCTTTAGTGCTCAGATAAGATTTGCAAAGCCTCCAGCCTTTCCTTTGAATATGAAAGGGAATAAGAAGATTTCTGAAGTCAGTGATGTAAGAGCTAAGTTTTTAAGATGGAAGGAGAATGAGAAGATGCTGAAATGGCTGAAAATCTTTTTGTGAAATTGTAGGAATGAACTGATGTACTGAATATTCCTATAAACCATGGAAAGAGACATGGGGGGATGGAAATGTTCCATTTAATAGATGATTTGACTAAAGAGCACCTGTGTTAAGAATTTCTGTCCTGAGAAAAGAAGAGGATTTTGGTTTTCTGAAGATGAAGCCTTAGCAGAGAAAAAGGAGACAGAGAGAATCTTTGTGGTTGAACATTTCATTCTTAAAAGTAATACCCCATGGAGCAGACATGGCCCACATCTACAACTTTGGGACGGCTGTAGAGTTGGGAGGAGCGTCACGGTTGCAGGTTCCTGGGCGGATGCAAACCGTGAAAAATAAAACCACAAGAGAACCGTCTTTTTAATTCTTGTGGGAAAAATCCCTACAACTTCAACAAGAAGAAGCTTCTCTCTCCAGGAGTGAACTGAGAAAGACTAAATTAGGCACTGACCGAAGTATTTGTTATATGTTTGTTTTGTTGTTATGAACATTGGGAGAGGGAGGGAAGGAGTGATCTAAAAAAATCTTATTCTGAAATTTATTTTTTTTTCTCTCTTTTTGTTTGTGTAGTTAATAAATTTTCTTTTATACTCTCTCAAGTTTTAGGCCTGCCTTGCTCTTTTGCTCCTGGTTCTGTCTCACAACAAGAAAAATAAGTTTATTCAAATTGGCAACTCAAACTCAAAACATTAATTTGGTGCGTTAGCCGGGAAAGTCAAAATTAAACCAAGACAATGTCGTCAATAAAATATTGAACAGGACTGGCCCCAGCACAGAGCCCTGAGGGACACCACTGGTGACTGATCCCCAGCTGGATGCAGCACCGTTCACCACTACTCTCTGGGCCCAGCCATCCAGCCAGTTCTTAACCCAGCAAAGAGTGCTCCTGTCCAAGCCGTGGGCTGCAGCTTTTCCAGGGAATGCTGTGTTGAGACAGTGTCAAAGGCCTTGCTGGAGTCCAAATACACAACATCCACAGCCCTTCCTGCACCCACCAGGTGGGTCACTCGGTCATAAAAGGAGATCAGGTTGCTCAAACACGACCTACCCCTCCTAAACCCATGCTGGCTGGGTCTGATACCCTGACCATCCTGTAAGTGCTGCATGATAACACTCAGTAGAAACTGTTTCATTATCTTACCTGGTACTGAGGTCAGGCTAACTGGCCTATAATAACTGGCCAGGATCCTCCTTCCCACCCGTTTTGTGAGTGAGTGTCACATTGGCCAGCTTCCAGTCATTTGGAACCTCACCAGTGAGCCAGGACTGCTGGTAAATGATGCAGAGGGGCTTTGCCAGCTTATCTGCCAGCTCCCTCATCAGCCTGGCGTGGATCCCATCTGGTCCCATAGATTTATTAACATCTAAGCTGCTCAGCAGTTCTCTGACTGCCTCCTCCTGGATAACAGGGGGACCATTCTGCTCCCTGATAGCATCTACAATCCAGGAAGACACTTGTCCAGAGGACAAGCCACCTTCCCACTAAAGACTGAGGCAAAGAAGGTGTTAATGACTTCTGCCTTCTCCTCATCTGCAGTTAATAAATTCCCTCTCTCATCCAATAGAGAACAAAGGCTGGACTTACCCTTCCTTTTACCATTAATATATTTGTAAAAACATTTTTATTCTCTTTTACAGAAGTTGCCATTTGTAGTTCAAACACAGCTTTGGCCTCCCTAACTTTTTTCCTACATGCTCTAGTAGCCCCCTTAAATACTTCTTGAGAGACCTGACCCTCCTTCCCAAGACGATACATCCTCTTTTTATTTCGAAGTTCCTTCAAAACCTCCTTGCACATCCAGGCTTGACATTTGCCTCGTTGACTCACCTTTCAGCACACAGAGACAGTCTGCTCCTGTGCCCTCAAGATCTCTGTTTGGAAGCACGCCCGCCTTTCCTGAACTCCTTTATTTTTAAGGGCTGTTTCCCAAGGAACTCTCTGAATAAGTCTCCTAAGTATGCCAAAGTCTGCCCTCCAGAAGTCTCATGTAAAAGTCTTATTGATGTTCCTCCTGATTTCACCAAATATCAAGAACTCTGTAACTTCATGATCACTGTGCCCCAAGCGGCCTCCAACCACCCCATCTCCCACCAGCCCATCTCTATTTACAAACTACAGATCTAATATAGTCCCTTCCCTGGTGGGCTGACTCACCAGGATAACAAGAAGTTTTCCTCCACACACTCTAAGAACTTCCTGGACTGCCTCTTTTCTGCTGTATTGAGTTCCCAGCAGATGTCTGGCAGCTTAAAGTCACCTACAAGAACAAGGGCTGATGATGCTGAAACATTCTCCAGCTGCTTATAGAAAAAGTTGTCCACCTCTCCTCCCCGGTTGGGTGGACGAAAGCAGACTCCTAGTAGGATGTCAGCCTTAGTAGCCTTGCCCTGAATTCTTACCCATAGGCACTCGACTTGATCATCATTCATTTCAATACCCATGGTGTCAAAAGCCTCCCTAATATAAAGGGCCACCCCTCCACTTCTCCCTTTCCTGTCTCTTCTGAAGAGCTTGTAGCCATCCAGTGCAGTGCTCCAGCTGCGTGAGTCATCCCACCATGTTTCAGCGATGGCAGCTACATCATAGCTCTGCTCTTGCACCATGGTTTCCAGCTCTTCTTGTTTATTACCCATGCAGCATGCATTGGTGTACATGCACCTCAGCTGGGCTACTGATTTCACCCCTAACTCAGGCTTACTACCCTTGGGCCTGCTTTCAGACAGCCCAGCTGCATCCCCTTCCTCCTTCAAACCTACTTAAAAGCCCTCTCAACAAGGTCTTCAAGTTCATGAGCTAAAAGCCTTTTGACTTTAACTGAGAGATGGATCCCATCTGATTCCAGCAGGGCAGGTACTGTAAAAGTTGTCCCATGATCAAAAAATCCAAAATTTTGCCGATGACACCAACCCTTGACCCACTTGTTAATGATGTGAGTTCTATTCCTTTCACTGTTTATCTCAGCCACCATGGGGACTGAGGAAAAGACTACCTGTGCCCCACTCCTACCAACCACTTGACCCAATGCCCTAAAGTCCCTTTTAATTGCCCTGACACTCCTCTTTTCAGTCTCATCACTGCCAGCCTGGACTATTGACAGTGGGTAATAACCAGAGGGCTGAATCAGCCCACGAAGTCTCTCAGTGATATCCCATACCCAGGCCCCAGGGAGGCAGCAGACCTCCCTGTGGGATGGGTCCAGTCGACATATGGGGCCCTCAGTTCCCCTCAGAAGGGAGTCACCCACTACAACTACCCTTCTTTTCCTTTTCATGTCAGAGGTGGTGATCCCTTTGACAGATGAATCGTAATGGGGAGGCTCATTGCGCAGATAATTTTCTTCTAAATCGTCTAAATTATCTGGCTGACTCTCTAAATCCAGGCCTTCATACTTATTCTGGAGTGGCACCTGGCTAGGTGATGGGGGCCAGGAGGAATTTTTATTATTACCTCCCTGAGCAGGGAACCATTTCCAGTCCCCTTCATCTACCAGGTGCCCTTCTATTGCCTGACAGTGGGAGGCATAGGAGTCCTCTGACTCTTGTTGGACCCCTCTCAAAGATGGAAGGGCTGAACTCCACCAGTCTATCTCCCTTTCACTTTCCCTGATGCTTCTTGTTCTTTCAACTTCCTCCCAAAGCTCGGCCACCAGTGAAAGGAGATCGTTCACCTGTTCACACCACAGGCAGGCTTCCTCCACAACACCCCTTGAAACCACTGATAAGCTCAACCATTCCACACAGGAATGGGTCTGTACAGATACATCCTTTTTTGAGGGTTCCACTTGGTTACGTACACTTGTACCAACTGCAGGTAAAAACAATTACTGCGTGTAAAGACCATTACTAACAGAAACCCTAACACCAGCCAGGCAACAGAAACACAGCAGACAACACACAGCAAATCTCACTAGCAAGAAAACCTGCTCCCTGCCTGCTGGCCCTGCTGTGCACACTGCCGTACCACGCCCCGAGAGATGTGCCATGCTCCTGTCTGCCAGCTCCTGTTCCCTGTGCTCCCCAGAGGACTCTTAGAAGCAGCCACTCAAAGAGGAAGGAAGCCCCAACCCATTCCTGCCTGACTCACAAGTTATCCCTATCCTCTGCACTTCCCCACGTGTCTGCTTTGATGTTGACTGGGGAAATTCCCTTTTTTGTGGCCGTCCATTGCTGTGCTCAGCAGGGACACAGTTGTGGTTGGAGATGAGCTGCCACAGCCAGACACGCAGCAACTGGAGCATAGAATGTCAGGCTGGGCAGATTCTTTATTTCCAGAATTCAAAACTGTCTGAAAAGCACAAGGAAGCATGACAGTATCTGTGTATAATCTATTGGTCCTGGGAAACTCAGCTGCTGATGGTGCTTTTGTGCTACTGCCAATCCCTTCCATGACAAAAACTAATTCCTGGAGAGAGCAATATCATCTGACAGATACCAAGTGTTGCCACCAGTTGCTCCAGGTGCTCCTGCCAACAGCCCCTGTAGGAAGGAGCAGAGCCCCCAGTGCACGTGGGCTTTGGCTCCCTCTGGCACAGAAGCCCCCCGGGACACAGGTCTCTAGGGCAGGAGCCGGGCACCAGAGCTGTGTGAGTTTAGGATGGCCACCAGCTGGGACATGTCCCAAGGAGGCCGAGCAGTTTCTCTGGAAGGCCCTGTGCCCTTCCTGCTGCGGCTGCGTCGGCAGCACTGGGGGCTCCTTCTGCTGCCCTGAGCCCGCAGAGCAGGGCAGCATTTGCTGATGGTTTGAGCCCCTCCTAAATATCCTGTCGGGCTGTCTTATACAATTAGGGTGAGGGATTCCTGCCAAGCTGGGCCACTTTGGGTGGTCTCAGGGTGTCCCCAGGGCAGGTGGCATTGTGTGCAAGGGCCCTTTGTGATACAGTGCAGCATGGTCACTGTGGCATGGAACGGTGTCAAAGGACCCTTTGTGACGTGAGGTGACCTAGGAGCTGGCGGTGACACGGCCACACCACAGTGCTCGGAGCACGCAAAGGGACAGGACGCACCAGAGCGGTGCTGCGAGGAACCCCTGTACAGCACACTCGTTCGTGCCTGACCCGGAGCTTTTCCGAGGCATTATTCCTGCAGATGAGCTCGAGGCCAGACCACAGGGCTTGGTGGCCCGTGGCCTTCTTGAGGCATCCCTTTTGCAGGTGACCTTGAGGGCAGACCGTAGGAGTTGGTGCCCCGCAGCTTTTCCAAGGCATCTCCCATCCCTGCAGCAGGTGCCCTCAAGACTGGAAGGAGGGATTTGCTGAACACAGTCGTTGACGAGGAGTCTCCTATCCTTGTGGAAGGAGCCCTCGAGACCAGAGACAGGACCTGCTGTCCTGTACTCTTCCCAGAAGAGTTGTCTTGAAGGTGCCTTCCAGGCACAACTGCAGGACTTGCTGACTCGGAGCTTTTCCGAGGCATCTCTCCTGCAAGTATCCATCAATCCAGGCACTGACATGGAGCAGAGACCCCCAAACGTGCCCAAGCTGGTCAGGATGAAGGAGGAAGAAGAAAGCCCTGGAGCTGCCTCAGCAGAGGAGACAGAACAGGTGGTACCATTCCAGCCAGTGCAGCAGGGTGAGTGGCAGAGCTCGGCTGTAGAGCTGGTGCCTGCATCCAGCTTTGCCCCATCCCATCCCATCCCATCCCATCCCATCCCATCCCCTGTGGACACACCATAGATAGGATGGAAGAGGGGCCGGGCAGACACCTCACAGTGGCCGTGCTCCATCCCCTGGGGCATCCCAGGGCTGGCCCTGCCTGGGGAATGCAGGGCTGGGCTGTGTTCTCCAGCCTCTCCAGCAGCCCCTCAGCTCTGGCTGCGCTCGCTCTTTGCCAGGTGCAGCCATGGACCCAAAACAAGAGCAGGAACCCACTGGTGGCCTCTTCCGCAGGACAGCACAGGTACCTGCAGCCATTCCCAGCTGGGCTGGGCCTGCTGTCACTGCTCAGCCAAGCGCCACGCTTGGAGCATTCCATGGAACAGCCCTGGCTTCTTGCCCTTCTCCTACAGCTGGTTTACAAATTCATCAAGAGAATTCATGAGGATGAGACCATGGGTACTGCGTTCAGACCATACCCACTCATCTTCAAAACCAAGACCAGTGCTGCCCTGCTGGATATGCTTGTAGAAGAGGGTTTTTCCAATCCAAAGCAAGTAAGCAGCCTGTGGCCAGGGCTTGATCCTCCCAGGAATTGTTTGGCCTCCCAAGCCACTGGGGCCTCCTGGTCCCCATAAATGTTTCAGGCCATCGCAGTGTGGTGGGAAGGGAAACACTTCTCTGGGGAAGCTGGGGACATTACTCCATCTGGCAGCTTTCCAATTCCCCTGTGCCTCCTTCAGGTGCCTGGCATAGTGAAGTACATCCACCAGTGGCTCATGTCAAATCAGTTTGCTGAGCACAGGCTGCACAGGACCCTGCTGGATCTCACTGAGGCACAGCCCGCTGATGTGGTGATGACTCTCCTGTGTGTGGCCCCATCGTGTGACAGGTATGGACCCACCAGCCCATCACCCTGTACAGCCTGTTCCAGGTGTCTGAGCAACAGAGAGTTCCAGGGCCCTCTGGCTGCTCCCTTTCCCAGCCCTGGCATGTCAGCTCCTGAGCCTGCTGCTATGCTCCCTACCTCCTCCTCAGGGGCCTGTCCCCACAGGGCTGGGCTGCCTGAGTACTGTTGGTGATGGGCAGTGGGCAGAGGCAGAGGTAGCAGCCAGCTCAGCACTCCGCTCCTGCCCAGGCCATGGTTCTGTGTCTGAGACTGCCCTGAGACAGAGCTCTGGCCCCACAGAGCTGCCATGACCCTGTGGAAGACGATCTTGTGCTCGCCCAGGACTGCGGAGCTGGCACAGCTAAGAGTCCTTGATGTGCTAGGGAACTGGCCAGAGCACAGCACATGCACCTCGGATGGGGACAGAACGGGTGTCTTTGCCCTGGCTGTGAGTTTCTGGAACTGGCCTTTGCTCACCCCAAGGTCGCCTCTCCAGCAGCTCTCCACCCTCCTTCCCCCACTGCATCTCCCTGCCTCAGGCACTGTGCTGAATCCTGGCCTAGGGGAAGCTTCAGGTGCACCAGGCCCGGTGCTCCTCCTGCATCTCCCCTGGCCTCTCTCTGCCACGCTCAGGCCCTGCCACACTGACACCTCGGCACTGAGCGCTGTCTCAGGGTGCTTTGTCCTTTGCAGGCAACTCTGGTGATGTGGAAGATCCTCCAGGTGCCCTGTGTCCCACATGCAGTGACAATGCATTTCCCCCGCCTATTTGTCCATCTGCTCTTCCAAGTGTTCTTCAGCACTCTGGATATACCAGAGGAGGTCGATAACTTCTGGAAGGGATGCCAGGAAGAGCACGGCCTTGCCGCCAGCCCCAACAGGTTCTCCATGCCTATCCTTCTGTCCCTGACACGTCCCCAGAGAAGAAGACAGTGCTCCCAGCGTGACCTGAGCTTTGCTCTGCACACAGATTTGCAGTGCAGACCCTGAAGTCCCTGCTCTGCCAAATGCAGTATGAGAGTGTGGTGACTGCCATGGAGCACAACCATGGCTGGGACATGCTGCTGGGTGCTGACACCCACCTTTATGCTGTAGGTCTGCTGGCCAGGTGAGATTCCCTTCTCCTCTCTTCCCTCGGCATTTGTGCTCTGTGCTCCACTCAGTCCCCGTGGACGTGGGCCAGAGGCCTTGTCACTGAGGGATAGCCAAGCAGACTGGAAAAGGCTGAGAGAGGAGAGTGCCCACAAGGAGCCTCCTCCCAAATGGCCCAGGCCCCTTTTCAGGATAGTGGTGAAAGACCAGACCTCTGTGAGTCAGTCCTGGGAGATGTTTGTCCCCCTGGCTCACAGTCTTGCCTACTTTTACTCCTGCCAGGGAGATGTCCCATGTCTCCCGACTCTTGTGTTTCCGGATCTTTCGCTACCTACTCCGGCTTCTCAGCACACAGGAGCCACGCTGGGATCTGCCTGCCCTGGCATTCCTTGTGGAGGTGAGCCTGATGGCCAGCGCTGCCTGGCTGAGCTGCCTCCCAGCTCTCTGTCCTCTCATCACCACAGCTGCCTGGGATGGTGCCCGTTTCCCGTGCTGCTGTCTGGGCCCAGCCTTGTGTGGTTCTGGGTTCCTGCCAGCCAGGTCTTTTGTCACTGCCCTGTACTTTTCAGATCCTGGAGTGCCTGGACTTGAATGAACGCAGTGGTAACAGAGTCCTGCAAATCTTGCCACGGCACCTGAGGAGCGAGTGCAGGGACAGGCGACGCCTGGCGCTCAGGGCTCTTCTGGAGCTCACTGAAGATCCCTCGCTGGTGAGAAGGGGGCAGCGACTGAAGCTGAACTGGGCAATGCAGCCCCTTGGACATGGCTGAGCTTCGGGTGCTGGGGCAGCTGGTCCCAGCTCTCCTGCTTCCCAGTTCAACTGCCCGAGTGCTTTGGCACAGGCCTTTGGCCTCCAGGGCAGCAGGGAGGCATTTAACAGACTTATGTTCCGCACAGACTAAAAAAATGTGCTGCCTGATTGAAAGTCTTGTGGAGCTCCTGCGGGACAGAGATGGAGAGATAGTTACATTGACAGTTATGATACTCAGCTTTATCGTGTTGGAGAAGGACATGCTGATACCCAGCCCCATCGCCCTGCAGCTGGCTGAGTCCCTCCTGCCACTCTTTGACCATGTAAGGCTCTGCGCCCACAGCCACAGCCACTGGGAGTGGCTCGGACACTTTGTGCCCTGTGAATTTGCAGACTAGCAGCCAGCTCAGCCCCGTGCAGCCAATGCTGAGGGTTTTTTTTTCTTCCCTTTATACAGGATAATAGCCAGGTGCGGCTGGTGTCCATATTGCTCTTCCGAACATTGGTGACTTTTCTAATGGAAAAAGAAAAAAAGGCCCTGAAGATACACGTGCAGCAGAGCCTGCTCCCACTGTTCTTCCACTGCCATGATAAGAATCGACATGTGGCAGAGGTGAGGACTTGTGGGCTGCTGGTGTCCCCCTGGGAGGGGGCTCGGCTGCCTCCCCATCTGGTGCCTGGCAGGCTGCAGCCTCCTCCCAGCCTTGGCACAGGGACATGAGTCCTGTGCTCTGGGCTGTGGGGCCATCTCTGCATCTCTGCTGCTCTCCAGGCCTCTCGGAAAACACTGTTTTGTGTGACCAAGCTCCTGAAGAGAAGCGACCTTGAAAAACTGGTGAAGAAGAAGAAGCTGTGGATGTTTGCAGAGTGCCTGGTAAGGAGGGCCTGGAGGCGCCAGGCTCAGCTTGGAGAAGCCCCCTGAGCGCGGTGCTCACTGTGTGCGCTTGGCAGCTGTGTCCCTGCCCAGTGCTGCACGCAGGAGCCACAAGGGCTCTTCTCCAGGCTCCTGTGGCCCCGAGCCGGGCGCCGACGGAGCCCCGGCCCAGCGGCTGCTGGCCGCGCCTCTGGGCTGTGCGGGCAGGGGAGGCCGGGGCGGGCCAAAGCGGGGAGCGCCTGGCAAAAGGACACAAAGCCCGGCCCGACCCTTCCCTCCCGCCGCTCTCTCCAGCTGGCAGACGACAGGAGCCGAGCGGCCGAGCACCTGCGCCAGGCCCTGCCGTACGTGCAGAGCCCACAGGAGCCCCTGCGAGAGGCGGCCATCAGGTTCATGGGTGAGCCCCGGCGCCCTCCCCGCCCCGCCCCGCCGCAGCTCGGCCTCAGCCCTGCCTGCTGCCCCGGCAGCAGCATCCGGGCCCGGCGCAGTGGAGCCCCGGCTACCCTCGGGGCTGCTGCCGCTATCTCGCAGTCGTGCCCTTGGGAGTCAGGATGCGGCAAGGGCCCGGGCTGAGCCCTGCCGGGCCACGAGGGCGTGTGGCCACAGGGCTGGCAGCGCCGCTGGCAGGGAGCTGTGCCGCTGGGCAGAGCCGTGACAGGCTCTCTCATTCCCAGGGCTCGCCGGACGGAGTTTGAGGAGGCAGCAGGAAGATCTGCAGCTCATCTGCAGAGGTGAGTGAGGGCAGCAGGCTGTCAGCGGGGGCTGGCAGGAGTAGCTGCTAGCCCTGGCCTGGCTGCGGAGGGCTCTGCTCCCTGTACGGACGGGGGTCGGCGTGGGCAGAGCACACCGAGATTTCAGGGGCACGTGGGGGATTCGTGGCCAGCAGCTTCGGGCTGATCTCATTGGCCACTGCTCCCTCCTGGTCATGGCTAGGGCGGTCTGGGATGGCCCTGGCATGGGGGTCTCTTCGTGTCCCCACAGATCTGGAATCTGACCCTGGCTCTCTTCTTCCAGCTCTGGAGGACATGGCAGATGACAGCAGCGCTGCCGTCAGCAGCCTGGCAATTCAAACATTATACATCCTCAAGGCACTACGGAGAACTCAATATTTCATTTTCGAGAATCTGCAAGATCAGTTCCGCAGGGCATGGAGGACACGGCCTTGTCTGTCAGATCTCGGCTGGCTGTGCTGCTGGAGTTCTTCAGAGAGTTGATCTGGGAGGCTCTGTCTGCCGATGCCACCTGAGCCAGGTGGATTTTCTTTATCTTCAAGACTGTTCTTTTATTCTTTTAGTTTTACTTTGGTATAGAAATATAGGATGTGTTATAATACACAGACTCCCAGGAGCTTTCTTTTTCTGATCAGGGTCTGCGTCGGGGGACATTGTGGCATCGGGGAAGAGGGGGAAAGGGTTCCGCTCAGCAAGCTGCCCAGACATGCAGTGTTACAGGGAAAATGTCCAGAAGCCCCTTGGCCTTTAGTGGTTATGCTGAAGCCTTTGTGCTGGTGACAGAGCGGGTGGGCAGGGGCCGGAGCTGCAGGGATCCCTTCGAGACCGGTGCCTGGAGATGGCCACGACTCCTGTCCCAGCCAGGAACCACCATCGGTGTCCTCCTGCCCGGGTGTTGCTGGCTGGATTGCTGAGGGCTCTGAGGTGCCTCTTGATCCAGCTCCATAAGCAGCCCCCGGGCAGATGCCTTTTTCCTGACACCTGGCTGCTCTGGTGCTTCCCCAAAGCCTCTTCCAGCCCTGCAGCTAAATCCCTCGAGGCTGGGACACCCCTCAGCAGGACAGTGGGGACATCCCCAAGGTGCCCAGGTTGGGCTGGCTGGGGACAAGGACCACAAGGCTCCTCTGCTGGGGCACATGACAAGGTAGTGGGCAGTCAGATGAACTGGGATTTTACCCCCAAAATATTCCCCATTCCTACCTAGATGAGCCAAGAACTGGAAACTGGGAATGAGCAAAATTCCTCATATGTGGTGGTGGATTCAGATGGAGGATTTGAAACTTGGTAGGAAAACAGCTGGAATTGGAGCAAGTTTATCTGAGAGGCGTGAGAATGCCAGGATATGCCAGCATCAGAGCACTCGGGATTCCAAGGAAGAAACCATAAAACCCTCTTTTCCAGGAGATACCAACCGTCTGCATCATTCCTGGGATTTTTCCCGAGAGGAATTGCAGAAATTCCAATATAGCGGGGCACCAGGGCCTGAAAGGGCCCAAAGTTTTGGTTTTATTTGGGAATTTTTTGGAGTTTAAAATTTTTTTTTTTTTTCCATGAAAATCCCACTTTTCCTTTCTGATGAGACTGGAAGTTGTCTCCTTTTAGTGTAGTGCTGCTTTTGCCCATCCTGCTTCTGCAATATTTTTAGAAACTTCTATAAAATGGTGAAAATACTGATGGATTGTGGCCTTTTTTCATTCTTGTTACTTGTGATGCAATTGCAGTGAAAAGAAGAGAAAAAACGATAAGAAATGCCAAAAAAAGATTAAAAATGAGAATTTTACCATGTATCAGGGTCTGGCTTTTTGTTATAAAGCTTTGTTTGTCTAGTGCTCTTTATGATAAAATAAAATTGTTGGAGATTCTGAGTATGTTAAAAAAACAAACAAACAACTGAAATTTGAAAAAAACAATTGAGAAGGTTCTAAATATTTCTTCTTTGTAGATTTTTTGGGGAGTAAATGTTTAGTGCTTTATTTGGTTTTGGTGGGAATTTGGAAGTGAAACAGGAGGATTCAAAATTCCCAACAGCAGAAATGCTGTAATTCCATGGGAATTTGTGTGGGGAAATGGAATAGTCTAATTTCTTGACAACTGGAACATAGTTATTCCATGGGAATTTGCTGTGATTTTGCGACTGCATCTGGCACATTCTAAATTCCTAACACCCGGAATGCCATTATTCCAAGTGAATTTTGGTGGGGAACTGGAGTATTCGAATTTTGTGTCACCAGGAATGCTGTTATTCCATGGGAATTTGATATGAATTTGAGGGGGCATATGGGGGACCGTAAATTCTTCAAACCCGGAATGCCATAATTCCATGGGAAATTGAGAGGAGAAATGGAGGATTCTCAGTTCCTGACACTTGGAATTCTGTAATTCCATGGGAATTAGTGAGGGGAATTGGAAGGTTCAAAATTCCCAACACCGAGAATGCCATTATTTCACAGCAAATTGGTGAGGAACTGGAGTCTTCAAAATTCCTCACACCTGGAATGCTGCTACTGCATAGAAATTTGGTGCCTTCTCCTTGTCTGTTGTCACTAGTCCTGTCTGGCTTATGGGGGTGGGGGGGAATAGGGGAGGTGTGATAGGTTTCTTTTCATCTTCCTTTTCCCACTGAAATACCCGTAGGTGCCTTTATTATTCTTATTTTTGGCATGCTTTTCCAAATTCAGCTTCAACTCAGCCTTAGCTATACTGATCCCATCGTTACACACTCATGTGTTAACACTCTATTTTTCCCATGATTTGTCTCGCTGTGTATTGTCTGCATATTACCTACTTGCATCACATCTATTAATTTTCAATAATCTTCTGGCTTTAACTTGATTTCCAAAAAAACTTTTTGAACCTTTTCACCTCAGAAATTCACCTGGGAAATCCAAAATCCCCAAAATTCACGCCAAAATCCCCCCTGGGATGCAAAAATCCCTATATCCAAGTGTTTCCCCCAGATGAAAGCTGCCAGGACAGACAGGTCTGGCTGCCCATGGCAACTTGGGGGCTGCCTCTCTCCTGCTTTTGGAACACTGGGGCTCAGTGCTTTCCTTCCAATGGAAAAGAACCCTCCTTAGTCTCAAGGTGTCCGTGGCCCAAATCGAGACGCAGCCACCAAAATACTGGAGATCCAAGAACTTCTCTGTGACAAAAGCTGCCACGACAAACACATCTGGCTGGCACGGCCTCCCAGGAGCCCCCTGTCTACTATTCTGCCTTTCAAACACTCGGGCTCTGTGCTTTCCTTCCTATGGAAAAAAGTCTCTCTTCTCAATGCAGAAATGGCCAAGATTAGGATTCTAGCTCTGAAATTGCCTATATCCAAGGGTTGCTTTCAGACAAAAGCTACCAGACGAGAGAGGTCTGCCTGGCCTTGGCTTCTGAGAGACACCTTTCATCTGCCCCTGTAACAACACTCATCCATGCTTTCCTTCCTATGGAAAACAACCAACCTTCTCGTCTAGATGTCCATGTCTGGAATTGCTATTCTGCCTCTAAAATGACATCTATCCGAGGATTACTCCCAGAGAAAATTTGCCAGCACTGTCTAATCTGACTGTCGTTGGCCTCTGGTGACTGCCCCTCATCTGCCCCTGCGACACTGGGGCTCAGTTGTTTCCTTCCTATGGAGACCATTGTGACACTGTGGGGACTCTGTGGCCCCAAGGACATCACTGTGGCCCTGCTGGGCTGCATCACGCCAAGGGCCCTGTGTGAAGTAGCAGGGCTTTGTAGAAGCAAGAGGCCACTGTTGCATTCCAGGGCCTCGTGCAGACCAAGGGCCCTTGTGATCCTGCACGGCACCGTGGATCCATGGAGACCATTGTAGCATTGCAAGGCCCCATGGAATCATGGAAACCATTGTGGGGCTCCTGAGAACCAAAGGGCCATTGTGTGTCGGAGAAGGGAGACGCGGACACCATATGGTCATCAGCAAAGTCTCGTTTATTGATACGCAGAGTGGCGATTAAATACAGTGCTTAATTAGCTCATGCATAGTGCAAAATCTGAGCTCATCATTGGTTTAGATGTGCGACTTAGCTAAGCACTTCGGCATTCATGTTTTTCTCAATTCTGCGTGCCTTCCTTATCTCAAGGACACTGTATCCGTGAGACTGAGGCCCACTTTGCTAGCTTCACTAAGTTGATCTGACTATGGCCTTTTTCTTCCAGCTATTCCTGCACCAGGCTCTCTACACTTCCCCCGTTTTCTTTTTGAGCTAGAAGAGTGGCATGCCTAGCTTTGCTGACAGTCTTTTGAATAAAATTTTGTAAGCAAGTTATCAAGCAAGGTAGCAATAAAGCTAAGCACAAGAATATACCTAACACCATAATAGCATAGCGAATGTTACCCATACGTTCTCCCGAGGCACATGCTGCATTGGAAAAGATTTTGTGCGAGCAAAGTTAGCAAGCATAAGCAGTGTAATGATCATCATTTTGATTTCTTTGGCGGCCTATTCTTTTTACGCCCTGTATTGTTCCCTGTTATCTGCAGTTGTTTCACCTTTTCTATACTTTGATTTAATACCTCCTCTGGGTCTGTACCGGGCTTAATTGGTCCTACCCGAGGCCAAGGTAGGTGTGGGACTTTATGTCTGCATCTTGCAGCGATAATGTGCGAATTTGCATAGATGTGCTGCCTCTTAATCCAGTTGGTAAGTTCCCACCGGGCCCAAGCTAACAGGAGCTGTTCTGGTGTTTCGTATAGGTTTCGTACCTGGGCATATGGCACTCCTGCTTCTTTTTCTAGGGCCCGACCCCAATTTGAATTTCTTAGGTCGTCACTTTGACACCTCCAGCACCACAAATTAAACACTGTTCTCTGTTCCACCCACGAGCAGTCCCCACAGCCCCCGCACTTTAGGGCTACCCAGGCTTCACACCATGACCCCCCACACGCACAACAAGGACGGCTGCTGAGAGGCTGTTCTTCCTGGTGGACGTGGCTCTCAATCCAATCAGCCCAATTCGGTGGTGGCTGCCTTAGCGCCTCACGGGCAGTGCTGTTATAGCGTCCCAAAAAGGTGGGGTTATCCATTCTAGTACCCGTGTCTCCCGCGTTTTCTTTTGTAGCTGTGTGAGTGCACCGAGTAGGTGGTTGGCAGTACTCCAGATGGTAAGATCGATGGGCGAGGAGATATCTCGGCAGGAGACAAACCCTTCATCGATGCAGCATATAATACCCTTGAGGGCTTCATGTTGTTGCGGGGTCACGGTTACGGGTGCGGTTGGGTCAGTTCCTTTAAGTAGTGGTCTGAGGGAGTCTAGCAAGGAGTTGGGTATCCCAACAATCGGCTTGAACCATTGCAGATCTCCTAGCAGTCGCTGTGTCTCATTTAGAGTGGTGATCTTTGTTACAAGCTGGAGCTTCTGCGGCCGTACGATCTGGCCTGTGATAGACCACCCCAAGTACTTCCATGGTGTGGATTGCTGTATTTTTTCTTGAGCTATTATGAGGGATGCCTTTGCTAGGGTGCTTTGAATTTCCTGCATTTGAGTGTCTGTAAATGCTGATTCTTGAGCAAAGAGGATATTATCCATATAATGATAAATAATTGTGTTGGGCCACTGTATCCTTAATGGTTGTAATGCGGCATCAACATACAGTTGGCACAGGGTAGGCGAGTTTTTCATTCCTTGTGGAAGAACAGTCCATTCATACCGTTTATCAGGTTCTTCTCTGTTTATTGCTGGTAGGGTGAACGCAAATCTTTTAGTATCTTGAGGGTGTAAGGCAATAGTGAAGAAGCAGTCCTTTAGATCAATGATCAGAAGAGGCCAATGCTGTGGGAGCATTGCTGGGTTGGGGAGGCCTGGCTGTAATGCCCCCAATTGCCTCCATTTGATTATTTACTGCTCTTAAATCGTGTAGAAGACGATATTTTCCTGACTTCTTTTTGATCACAAAAATTGGCGTGTTCCATGGGCTTGTCGAGAGTTTCAAATGTCCTTGTTGGAATTGTTCTTTTACGAGTTGATGTGCTTGTATTAGACTTTCCCTTTTTAGAGGCCATTGCTTAACCATTACCGGTTCATTGGTAGTCCAGGTGATTGGGATTGGGAAAGTCCAAGCAATGGCAATTACCCCAAAGGGTGCTCGTTGGATAAAACGACCCCCATCTGAGCCAAGATGTCCCTTCCAATTAGGCAATGTACCGATGGTGGTAATGCAACTACGGACAACACAGTCACCAAATCTTGTCCATCTATAGTGACCCTTACTGGAGGAGTTTTTCTGGCAAGGGTGAACCCTCCGACGCCTGTCACAGTATCCGTAGTTTGCAGTGATGGCCAGTTGTGGGGCCATTTTTCTGGTGAGACAATGCTGGTATCTGCCCCAGTGTCTAGGAGTCCCATCATTTCTATTGTCTCTCCTGCATAGGTTAGTTTCACCTTCTTTTTGGGTCTGGTATGGAGATCCATTGTGAGCATAGCAATACCTGATGATCCGAATCCTTGGTCTCCACGTGGGGTTTGTCTTTGTGGTTGAACACCCCGGCTCAACTGTGGAAGTGGAATAAATTGAGCAATACGCTGACCTGCCTCAATTGTCAGAGGAGGAAAAGGAGTATAAACCATTATTTGTATTTCTCCCGTGTAGTCTGCATCGATGACACCTGGTAGCACAAACAGTCCTACAATGGAGCTCGACGAGCGTCCCACTATTAGTCCTCCATAAGCTTGTCCTTTGATATTTATCGGGCCGTAAACTCCAGTTGGGACTTTGACGGGGCGAGCTGTTATCAAAGATGTTTTTACTGCGGCTGCCAGGTCGAGTCCCAGGCTCCCTGTTGTGGCTGGTTGTAGACAGGAGATGGCGCTGATGTCACGGCGGCTACTTGTGTTCGGGCGCGGCTGCCGGGCGCGCTTCGCTGGGAGTTTTCCGACTTGCGGCGACAAGCTGACGTGTTATGCGTGTTGTTCTGGCAGTTTTGGCACCATACTCCTGGGGCACGGCACTCACGTCGGAAGTGGCCTTTTCCTCCGCATCTGTAGCAGCGCGCTGAGGGAGGTCGGTGATCACCCGACGTGGCTGGGGCCGCTGTAGAAGCACGGAGCGGAGCAAGAGCGGCTAGCACCTGTGACTGTGTGGACTCGGCTTGTTTCTGCAGCCCTAAGCCTATTTCTTTTAGTGCATTAACTAAGAAAACCTGTGCCCCTGTCGGCTGTAAAGCCATCCTTTCCAATGCCTCTTCTATCGTCCAATTGGCTGCTAAAGTTGATAATACCCTTTTTGTTGCCTCATTGCTATTCTGCAACGCACATTGCTTTAGCATCGCCCCTCTCATATACTCTGGGACTTCTGCCTTTTCAATAGCAGCAGCAGCCTTATCTACAAAGTCCCCAAAGGATTCATTTCTTCCCTGTTTTATCCCCATATACATGGGTATGCCTGAGCTATCTTTGACCTGACTGATGGCACTCCTTACTAGACGCATGGCTTCCCTAACCTTGTCGGGTCCTGAAATCATTTGAGCTTCTGTCCTGCGGTATTGACCCAATCCCATTAGTTCGTCTATGGTAATTCCAGCTAACGGATCTCCCGGGCCCCTCTGTGTTGCAACTGACTCCTGAACAAGAGCTTGCCAGTGGGCGTTAAATAGCAACTGCTGATGTTGCGTGAAAATCAATTTCACTATACTTCTCATATCATTTGGCAACAACAGGTATGTATCGAACAAGAAATCTAGCATCTGCTTAGCTGGCTCACTCCGGAAACCAAACTGACTCACTGTCTGTCTCAGCTGGGCTAGCAGCTTCCAGTCGGGAGGCGAATATGCTCCCACTTGGACGGCTTGTCCTTGTTGATTTATCCCCTGTGTATACGTGACGGGGAAAACCCAGGCTTTCGCTGCGTCAACAGCGCTCTCGTCCCCAGTCTCCAAGCCGTGTCTGGCTAGCATACTCCACGCCTCCCCCCGCCGTCTTGCCATCTCCTCCCACAGGTCGCTTTCCGCCCTAGGGACCGGAGCTGGCTCCACGGCGGGCTTAGGGACGCTGGGCTCAGACCGGCAAGGGGATTTTTCGCCGCCGGTCTGGGGCCCTTCGCCCTCGGAAGGCGGGGTTACTCCGCCTTCTGCAATTGTCTCCGCCGCCGCGGCGGAATCCTCCTCAAGCTCTTCTAAGGGGGGTGCCGAGGGCCAAGCGCAGCTAGCCATGTCTGTCATTCCTGCTGTCTCCCCAGAGATAGGTATTTCTACTCTGGTCGTGCTGGGTGCTCCGGGCTCATTATCGCCATACTGAGCATTTCTTTTATATGCCTCTACTGCCTCCCGAGCCGCCCTTCTCTCCGCCTGCTGCTTCAGTAATGCGTTATGAACTACCTGCCAGATCTTTCCCAGCTTTTTTGCTGTTTTATCATCTTCTAATATCGCCTCCCACAGTGCATCCCCTAACTTACGCCACTCATTTAAATCATGCACGGTGTGAGGATTAGAGAATAAACCTTTAGCATAACCCCAGACTAACAACCCCGGTATGTCCTTCCTGGGATTAATCTCTTTTAACCCTAACTTATCTATATGTACTATAAATAAATCATATGCTGCTTGCCTGTCCATTTTTTGTCGTCAGCGCTGTTGCAACTCTCCGGCTTCGGCAGCACGTATGGCCCAGGACCACATTTATGGCTCCTGGGGGTGTCTTCCCTACGTCGTTTGACACTGACCCGGTTGCAGCAGGCCCCAACTCTACTTCACCGACCGTGGCGCGTTCTCCCCCGTTTTCTTTTTCAGCGACGGAGGCACGTCGGGGTTCACCATTTGTCGGAGAAGGGAGACACGGACACCATATGGTCATCAGCAAAGTCTCGTTTATTGATACGCAGAGTGGCGATTAAATACAGTGCTTAATTAGCTCATGCATAGTGCAAAATCTGAGCTCATCATTGGTTTAGATGTGCAACTTAGCTAAGCACTTCGGCATTCATGTTTTTCTCAATTCTGCGTGCCTTCCTTATCTCAAGGACACTGTATCCGTGAGACTGAGGCCCACTTTGCTAGCTTCACTAAGTTGATCTGACTATGGCCTTTTTCTTCCAGCTATTCCTGCACCAGGCTCTCTACAATTGTGACCCTGCAGGGTCTCATGGAAGCAAGGGGCCATTGTGAGCCTGCAGAAGCAAAGACAACATTGAGACACCGTGGGGCCCCATGGAACCAAGGGGACATGGAACAGATCTGGCTGACTTGGCCTCCCGGGGGCCACCTGGCAAGACTGGCTGATCCTGGAATGTTGAGGACTGCCTCTCATCAGCTCCTGGAGCACTGAGGCTCTGTGCTTTCCTTCCTATGGAAAAGTACCATCCCCTTTTGCAGGTTCCCATGGCTGAAACTGATATTCCCCCTGAAAAAGCACTACATACAAGGCTTGCTCCCAGCCAAAATCTGCAAGGAGTAACAGCTCTGGGTGGCCACCGTTTCCTGAGGGCTGCCGCTCATCTACCACTCTAAGGGTCGGTGTGAAGTTTCCCTCATTTTTGCCTCATGACCCTCTCAAGAAGACCTCAAGGACCCCCGCCCAGGTTGACTCTGGACAATGATTTTCTGGCCTGCTTGAGGTGGGTGCTTGCCAAGGGACTCTTTGCAGGTGTGTTGTGCTCACTGGACTGTGCTGTCATGGTACCAGCTGAAGCCTGCATGTACTGCACGACCGCACCTGTCTCTTGGAGCACCACACAATGCTCCATAAATCTCCCCACCTCTTGGCCACAAGCCACTCGCTTTGGAAAAGGACTATAAAAGAGCGATCCTCTGGAGAAGACCCTGAGTACTCCCCACGGATGACCACGCTTCCATTGCCTGGCCCACCATGACGTTGGTCACGTCTGTTGGTAGCTATTTCCCCCTTCCCCTCTTTTTCTCTCTCTCTATACTCCGTTTCCTATATCTCTCCCCTCTATCGCAACTGAATTGTTTGGCATTCAATAAAAATGCATTGCTGTTGTTGAATAAACTGATTTGTCCCCCGCTATTTGCCTGCTATTACCTCTGAGATCAAACAATCCCTGGCCTGTGTTGGCAGATGGTGACACCCTCCCCCGCCCAAATCCCCCATCCCCCTGCTTCTCCCAGTTGATTGCTGATCGTGCTGTGACATGGAATGGAACATCCCTTGGGCCAGTCCAGCCCAGCTGTCCCATCCCTGTTCCCTCAGGAACACTTGCCCACCCCAAGCCCATGGGTTGGAGGGGCTTGCAGACACGCCTCGTGGGGGGAGCATTGTGACAAGGACAGGAGAACAGAAGAACATTTACACTTATCGCGGGCAGAGAACAGAAGAGCACAGCCTTGGAGAAACGCACAAAGGATGTAGCTGAGGCAAACAGAGCGTGCACAAAATGCAAGGAGAATGTCAGCTCAGCTCTGCAAGGCTGACAAAAGCAGAAGTTATACACAACAATAATATTGCCCTTCCTCAAAAGCGGGGATCAAAGAGCAGTCACCTAAAAAGGACAGTGCATGTTGAAGACAGACTCCAAAGAACCATAGAAGGACTTGTGAGAAGGGGTGCAATTATGGCAAATAAATTCCAGGAGGGGTTAACTAATGAATACATCATCAGCGTGAGTGATAAAAGCTCCGTTTGCCTGGTGGCCAGTGCACTCGAGTAGATGAAGGATTGCCCAAGTGACCACCATGGTGTAATAAAGAATACCTGCTCTCAAATCCTCAAAACTGTGTTCAAAAGTTGCTATCCAGCAGATTTCAGTATCAGTGGTGTCCCTGACTCCATTATGCCCCTTGCACACTTTCCCGAGGGCCCCTTGGTTCCACGAGGCCCTGCTGGATAACAATGGACGCTTGGTTCCATTTGGGTCTGTACTGTCAAAATGGCCTCCTTGGTTCTGCACTGCCACAATGCTCTCCTTGGTGCCACGAGGCCTTGGTGTGTCACAACAGCCTCTCGGTTCCATGAACTGCCATAGTGTCAGCACCGTCTCTTGGATCTGCAGTATCACGATGGACAATTGGTTACAAGCAGCCCCGCTGTGTCACAATGACTATTTGGTTCAGGTGGCCCCCACAGTGTCACCATGGCCCCTTGGTTCCACGAGGCCTCGCTGTAGAACAATGGCCTCTCAGTTCCAGGAGGTTTTGTACTGTCAACAGTGCTCTCCTTGGTTCTACAGTGGCTGCTTGCTTCCATAAGGTTCCTCAGTGTCACAGTGGTCTCCTTGGCTCCATGAGGCTCTGCAATGTCCCAATAGCCCATGGTTTCCATGAGCTTCTGTCCCATCAACCATGTCCTTTGCTCCAGTGAGGCCCCGCAATGGCACACTGGACCCTTGTCTCCATGAGGTTCCATAGTGTGACATGGTTGCCTTGATTCCAAGAGGTTCTGCTGGGTCACACTGGACCCTTGGCTCCGTGAGGTTCCGTGGTATCGCCATGGTTTCCCTGGATCCGCAGTAGCACTATGGACCATAGGTTTCATGCAGCTTTGCTGTGCTACAGTGGCTCCTTGGTTCCATCAAGTGCCACTGTGTAACAAGGGAATCTTGGTCCCATGAGGTTCTGGACTGTCACAATGGTGTCCTTGGTTCTGGACTCTAAAAACGGACCCTTGATTCCACGAGATTCCATTACGTCACAATGCTCTCCTTGGTTCCACAAGGTCCTCCTTGTTTCCACAAGGCCTTGCTCTGTCACAATGGACCCTTGGTTCCATGAGCTTCCGTAGTGTAACCATGGTCTCCTGGGATCTGCATTGTCACAATGGACAATTGGTTGCATGGGAGCCTGCTGTGTCACAAGAGAGCCTTAGTTCCATGACGTTCTGGACTGTCACAGTGGTCTCCCTGCTTCAACGAGGCCCTGGAGTGTCACAAGGGCTGCTTGGTTCTGTGAGCTTCCACAACGTCCCAATGGTCTCCTTGTTTCTGCAGTGTCATAGTGGACTCTTGGTTCCATTAGGTTCCTAAATGTCACAGGTCTCCTTGGTTCCATGTGGCCCTGCTGTGTCACCACAGCCCCTTGGTTCCAGGAGTTTCTGGGCTGTCAGCAGTGGTTCCTTTTCTTCCAATCAGGCACCGCTGTGTCACACTGCACCCTGGCTTCCATGAAGTTCTTCAGTGTCACAGTGGCCCCTTGGATCCATGCGGTCCCATAGTGTCACCATGGTCTCCTTGGATCTGCATTGTCATAAGGGACCATTGGTTCCATGTGGCCCGGCTGTGTCACAGTGATGTGGATTCCGTAATTGCCTTCAGCGTCACAATGGAGCCTTGTTTCTGTGAGGCTCTCAACTGTCACAATTGTCTCCTTGGTTCCATCAGCCCCCGCTGTGTCACAAGGGTCCCCTTGGTTCCATGAGCACACCAAAGCTTTGCATAAACATTGAGCAGCACCTGCTTAACACACCTGGGAACATCTGTCTGCATTCAAAAGACAGGTCACAGCTGAGAAAGGCACCAGCAGCTTCCATCTGCAACAGAGATGCAGGGAAAGGACAAGGACAGAGAATTCAGCTGCAAGACTCCGAGAATTCTGCATCCAGACATCATTTCTGGTCCCACTGTCCCTAGTAGAAAGGTGTCATCATTCCAGGCAGCCTGTACTCAGCATGTGCTTCTACAGTGGGGATTTGTCGTTTAGGAGACCTGCTCAGGCTTTTCCCTTCTTTCCTCACAAACAGGAATACTTGTCCCGGGCCTGGATGCAGGCAGAGCCCTGAGGAGAGCACGTGCGACATGGTGCAGTGGGCAGGGACAGCCAGCTGCAGAGTTCAGGGGGGAAGGGCTTCCGGTGCAGGGCCAGGGATGTCAGTCCCAGCTGGGCCACGTCAGACACGGTGAGGCTGGGCTTGGGGAGCAGCTTGTCCAAACAGGGTCAGCCTGCAAGGGGCTCATTCTTCTGTGGGCCCACACCTCCTAAGGAGACGTTCAGCATCAAGATCACCTGGGGAATGCCTAAGTTGCTTCTTCTTTGAACTGAAAAAGAAAAATTACTCCCTTTTATAACACTGAAAATCGTGAGCTGTACCTTGAAATCTTCCTCCTTAAGAGAACTCCAAAGGGACTCCAAGCAGCTGCACAAGGCCTGGAGACTGGAAGACATTGGAAAGAAGACAAAGAGCTCCTGAGGGTTTTCTGTATTTTAATGATCCCCAACGGTGGATTTGGGGCTGAGTCCAGGAGCCCCAGGCACTGAGAGAAGGTTGAAGAAGCTGCTCAAGGAGTCAGAAGCAAAACTCCAAGTCCCTTGGAGCATCAGTGGCCCCACTGAGGGCAGGGACTGCCAAAGGCTCCCCAGGGAGTGGTGAGAGCAGATCCTTGAGGCCAGGATTGCAGGAGCCCGAGGCTGTGAGCAGGGAACTGCAATGCTGAGCAAGGCCTGGGCTGGTTGGAGGAAGCAGAAAGGCCAAGGCCTGAGCCCAGGCCTGGGCCAGCAGGGCCTGTCCCTCACAGGTGGCTCGGGGCTGTTCCTGGGGCACTGGGACGGGAGAGGCAGCAAGGAAAAATGTCATCAAGCTGTGTGACACTCCAGATGCTCATGGAACCAAGGGCCAGTGTGACACAGCAGGGCCTGATGGAAACAAGAGGCCGTGCTGAGCCTGCGCGCCTGTAACACCGCAGAACACTGAAATGCTGAGGGTGAGCAAAGGTTCCTTTCCTCGAGTTTGGTGCAGAGTAGAAACCCCAGCCAGATATTCTCAAGAGGTCAAAACGACACAAAAGTGTACTGGAAAAATACAGAAAACCGAGCTCCTTTGGCAAATGATTTCATACAACATCCAATTCAACGTGCAACACTTAGCGTAGCAGGAACATCATTAACTCAGCCCATGTAAGATGGAAACCTTTAGGCATAAAAATGTTAAACTACCCAAAAACATTCCAGTAAAAGAGGATAAGAAGGTTAAAAGAGAAAAAAGAGACAGAAAGACAGAAGATCTCCAGATAGATATGCAGAGAGCTACCAGCTGCTAGGCTTCCAGTGTGGGTGAGACACAGACCCAGGAGATTTCAGGATTCAGACCAGGGCTTGACATCATGCCCGATTTTTTCAATTCCCTAGCGTTTTGTAAGCTCTCCTCTTTTCGGGGACATCTGCTTTCTTCCCACTCACTGCTGTGTTTCATTGCCTTTGTGTGGGATTGATTGACAGCTCGGCCAATCAGAGCTGGGTGGGCGCTGCCCATGCTGTGTGATTGATTGACAGCTCAACCAATCAGAGCTGGCTGGGCGCTGCTCCTGCTGTGTGACTGATTAAGGGCTCAACCAATCAGAGCTGGGTGGGCGCTGCTCCTGCTGTGTGATTGATTGACGGCTCAGCCAATCAGAGCTGGGTGGGCGCTACCCCTGCTGTGTGATTGGCAGATCTGCCAGGCTGGGGGCGGGGCTCTGTCCCACCTCATTCCAAGGTCTGTCCCAGCCCCAGCCCCACTCGGCCATTCCGAGCATCCCGAGGGCTCTGGGGACATTGATGTCATCCAGCCTCTGACAGCGACCATGGGGACACTGCGGAACCTCATGGAACCAAAGAGACCATTTTGACACTCTGGTGCCTCATGCAATCAGGGGCACCTTTGTGAGACTCAGGACCCCAGTGGAACCAAGGGTCAGTGATGAAGCTGTGCGGCCCAGAGAACCAAGGAGCCTTTGTTACACAGCAGGGCCACATGGAGCCCAGGGGCCTTGGTGACTCTGCAGGACCTTAGGGAAGCAAGGGGCCATTGTTATCACTACTGAAGCAGGGAGAATATTGTGACAAGGAGAATATCGGGACACTACAGGGACTCCTGGAATCAAGGAGAGCATTGTGACCCTGTGAGGCCCCATGGAACCAAGGCAACATGGAACAGGTCTGGCTGGCTGGGCCTCCCGGGGGCCACCTGGCAAGACTGGCTGATCCTGGAATGTTGAGGACTGCCTCTCCTCAGCTCCTGGAGCACTGAGGCTCTGTGCTTTCCTTCCTATGGAAAAGTACCATCCGCTTTTGCAGGTTCCCACGGCTGAAACTGATATTCCCCCTGAAAAAGCACTACATACAAGGCTTGCTCCCAGCCAAAATCTGCTAGGAGTAACAGCTCTGGGTGGCCACCGTTTCCTGAGGGCTGCCTCTCATCTACCACTCTAAGGGTCGGTGTGAAGTTTCCCTCATTTTTGCCTCATGACCCTCTCAAGAAGACCTCAAGGACCCCCGCCCAGGTTGACTCTGGACAATGATTTTCTGGCCTGCTTGAGGTGGGTGCTTGCCAAGGGACTCTTTGCAGGTGTGTTGTGCTCACTGGACTGTGCTGTCATGGTACCAGCTGAAGCCTGCATGTACTGCACGACCGCACCTGTCTCTTGGAGCCCCACACAATGCTCCATAAATCTCCCCACCTCTTGGCCACAAGCCACTCGCTTTGGAAAAGGACTATGAAAGAGCGATCCTCTGGAGAAGACCCTGAGTACTCCCCACGGATGACCACCCTTCCATTGCCTGGCCCACCATGACGTTGGTCTCGTCTGTTGGTAGCTATTTCCCCCTTCCCCTCTTTTTCTCTCTCTAGACTCCATTTCCTATATCTCTCCCCTCTATCGCAACTGAATTGTTTGGCATTCAATAAAAATGCATTGCTGTTGTTGAATAAACTGATTTGTCCCCCGCTATTTGCCTGCTATTACCTCTGAGATCAAACAATCCCCGGCCTGTGTTGGTAGATGGTGACACTCCCCCCCCCCTCCCCCCCCCCCCCGCAAATCCCCCATCCCCCTGCTTCTCCCAGTTGATTGCTGATCGTGCTGTGACATGGAATGGAACATCCCTTGGGCCAGTCCAGCCCAGCTGTCCCATCCCTGTTCCCTCAGGAACACTTGCCCACCCCAAGCCCATGGGTTGGAGGGGCTTGCAGACACGCCTCGTGGGGGGAGCATTGTGACAAGGACAGGAGAACAGAAGAACATTTACACTTATCGCGGGCAGAGAACAGAAGAGCACAGCCTTGGAGAAACGCACAAAGGATGTAGCTGAGGCAAACAGAGCGTGCACAAAATGCAAGGAGAATGTCAGCTCAGCTCTGCAAGGCTGACAAAAGCAGAAGTTATACACAACAATAATATTGCCCTTCCTCAAAAGCGGGGATCAAAGAGCAGTCACCTAAAAAGGACAGTGCATGTTGAAGGCAGACTCCAAAGAACCATAGAAGGACTTGTGAGAAGGGGTGCAATTATGGCAAATAAATTCCAGATGGGGTTAACTAATGAATACATCATCAGTGTGAGTGATAAAAGCTCCGATTGCCTGGTGGCCAGTGCATTCGAGTAGATGAAGGATTGCCCAAGTGGCCACCATGGTGTAATAAAGAATACCTGCTCTCAGATCCTCAAAACCGTGTTCAAAAGTTGCTATCCAGCAGATTTCAGTATCAGTGGTGTCCCTGACTCCATTATGCCCCTTGCACACTTTCACGAGGGCCCCTTGGTTCCACGAGGCCCTGCTGGATAACAGTGGACCCTTGGTTCCATTTGGGTCTGTACTGTCAAAATGGCCTCCTTGGTTCTGCACTGCCACAATGCTCTCCTTGGTGCCACGAGGCCTTGGTGTGTCACAACAGCCTCTCGGTTCCATGAACTGCCATAGTGTCAGCACCGTCTCTTGGATCTGCAGTATCACGATGGACAGTTGGTTACAAGCAGCCCCGCCGTGTCACAACGACTATTTGCTTCAGGTGGCCCCCACAGTGTCACCATGGCCCCTTGGTTCCACGAGGCCTCGCTGCAGAACAATGGCCTCTCAGTTCCAGGAGGTTTTGTACTGTCAACAGTGCTCTCCTTGGTTCTACAGTGGCTGCTTGCTTCCATAAGGTTCCTCGGTGTCACAGTGGTCTCCTTGGCTCCATGAGGCTCTGCAATGTCCCAATAGCCCATGGTTTCCATGAGCTTCTGTCCCATCAACCATGTCCTTTGCTCCAGTGAGGCCCCGCAATGGCACACTGGACCCTTGGCTCCATGAGGTTCCATAGTGTGACATGGTTGCCTTGATTCCAAGAGGTTCTGCTGGGTCACACTGGACCCTTGGCTCCGTGAGGTTCCGTGGTATCGCCATGGTTTCCCTGGATCCGCAGTAGCACTATGGACCATAGGTTTCATGCAGCTTTGCTGTGCCACAGTGGCTCCTTGGTTCCATCAAGTGCCACTGTGTAACAAGGGAATCTTGGTCCCATGAGGTTCTGGACTGTCACAATGCTGTCCTTGGTTCTGGACTCTAACAACGGACCCTTGGTTCCACGAGGTTCCATTACGTCACAATGCTCTCCTTGGTTCCACAAGGCCTTGCTTTGTCACAATGGACCCTTGGTTCCATGAGCTTCCGTAGTGTAACCGTGGTCTCCTGGGATCTGCATTGTCACAATGGACAATTGGTTGCATGGGAGCCTGCTGTGTCACAAGAGAGCCTTAGTTCCATGACATTCTGGACTGTCACAGTGGTCTCCCTGCTTCAACGAGGCCCTGGAGTGTCACAAGGGCTGCTTGGTTCTGTGAGCTTCCACAACGTCCCAATGGTCTCCTTGTTTCTGCAGTGTCATAGTGGACTCTTGGTTCCATTAGGTTCTCTAAATGTCACAGGTCTCCCTGGTTCCATGTGGCCCTGCTGTGTTACCACAGCCCCTTGGTTCCAGGAGTTTCTGGGCTGTCAGCAGTGGTTCCTTTTCTTCCAATCAGGCACCGCTGTGTCACACTGCACCCTGGCTTCCATGAAGTTCTTCAGTGTCACAGTGGCCCCTTGGATCCATGCGGTCCCATAGTGTCACCATGGTCTCCTTGGATCTGCATTGTCATAAGGGACCATTGGTTCCATGTGGCCCGGCTGTGTCACAGTGATGTGGATTCCGTAATTGCCTTCAGCGTCACAATGGAGCCTTGTTTCTGTGAGGCTCTCAACTGTCACAGTTGTCTCCTTGGTTCCATCAGCCCCCGCTGTGTCACAAGGGTCCCCTTGGTTCCATGAGCACACCAAAGCTTTGCATAAACATTGAGCAGCACCTGCTTAACACACCTGGGAACATCTGTCTGCATTCAAAAGACAGGTCACAGCTGAGAAAGGCACCAGCAGCTTCCATCTGCAACAGAGATGCAGGGAAAGGACAAGGACAGAGAATTCAGCTGCAAGACTCCGAGAATTCTGCATCCAGACATCATTTCTGGTCCCACTGTCCCTAGTAGAAAGGTGTCATCATTCCAGGCAGCCTGTACTCAGCATGTGCTTCTACAGTGGGGATTTGTCGTTTAGGAAACCTGCTCAGGCTTTTCCCTTCTTTCCTCACAAACAGGAATACTTGTCCCGGGCCTGGATGCAGGCAGAGCCCTGAGGAGAGCACGTGGGACATGGTGCAGTGGGCAGGGACAGCCAGCTGCAGAGTTCAGGGGGGAAGGGCTTCCGGTGCAGGGCCAGGGATGTCAGTCCCAGCTGGGCCACGTCAGACACGGTGAGGCTGGGCTTGGGGAGCAGCTTGTCCAAACAGGGTCAGCCTGCAAGGGGCTCATTCTTCTGTGGGCCCACACCTCCTAAGGAGACGTTCAGCATCAAGATCACCTGGGGAATGCCTAAGTTGCTTCTTCTTGGAACTGAAAAAGAAAAATTACTCCCTTTTATAACACTGAAAATCGTGAGCTGTACCTTGAAATCTTCCTCCTTAAGAGAACTCCAAAGTGACTCCAAGCAGCTGCACAAGGCCTGGAGACTGGAAGACATTGGAAAGAAGACAAAGAGCTCCTGAGGGTTTTCTGTATTTTAATGATCCCCAACGGTGGATTTGGGGCTGAGTCCAGGAGCCCCAGGCACTGAGAGAAGGTTGAAGAAGCTGCTCAAGGAGTCAGAAGCAAAACTCCAAGTCCCTTGGAGCATCAGTGGCCCCACTGAGGGCAGGAACTGCCAAAGGCTCCCCAGGGAGTGGTGAGAGCAGATCCTTGAGGCCAGGATTGCAGGAGCCCGAGGCTGTGAGCAGGGAACTGCAATGCTGAGCAAGGCCTGGGCTGGTTGGAGGAAGCAGAAAGGCCAAGGCCTGAGCCCAGGCCTGGGCCAGCAGGGCCTGTCCCTCACAGGTGGCTCGGGGCTGTTCCTGGAGCACTGGGATGGGAGAGGCAGCAAGGACAAATGTCATCAGGCTGTGTGACACTCCAGATGCTCATGGAACCAAGGGCCAGTGTGACACAGCAGGGCCTGATGGAAACAAGAGGCCGTGCTGAGCCTGCGCGCCTGTAACACCGCAGAACACTGAAATGCTGAGGGTGAGCAAAGGTTCCTTTACTCGAGTTTGGTGCAGAGTAGAAACCCCAGCCAGATATTCTCAAGAGGTCAAAACGACACAAAAGTGTACTGGAAAAATACAGAAAACCGAGCTCCTTTGGCAAATGGTTTCATACAACATCCAATTCAACGTGCAACACTTAGCGTAGCAGGAACATCATTAACTCAGCCCATTTAAGATGGAAACCTTTAGGCATAAAAATGTTAAACTACCCAAAAACATTCCAGTAAAAGAGGATAAGAAGGTTAAAAGAGAAAAAAGAGACAGAAAGACAGAAGATCTCCAGATAGATATGCAGAGAGCTACCAGCTGCTAGGCTTCCAGTGTGGGTGAGACACAGACCCAGGAGATTTCAGGATTCAGACCAGGGCTTGACGTCATGCCCGATTTTTTCAATTCCCTAGCGTTTTGTAAGCTCTCCTCTTTTCGGGGACATCTGCTTTCTTCCCACTCACTGCTGTGTTTCATTGCCTTTGTGTGGGATTGATTGACAGCTCGGCCAATCAGAGCTGGGTGGGCGCTGCCCCTGCTGTGTGATTGATTGACGGCTCAGCCAATCAGAGCTGGGTGGGCGCTGCCCCTGCTGTGTGATTGATTGACAGCTCAACCAATCAGAGCAGGCTGGGCGCTGCTCCTGCTGTGTGACTGATTAACGGCTCAACCAATCAGAGCTGGGTGGGCGCTGCCCCTGCTGTGTGATTGATTGACGGCTCAGCCAATCAGAGCTGGGTGGGCGCTACCCCTGCTGTGTGATTGGCAGATCTGCCAGGCTGGGGGCGGGGCTCTGTCCCACCTCATTCCAAGGTCTGTCCCAGCCCCAGCCCCACTCGGCCATTCCGAGCATCCCGAGGGCTCTGGGGACATTGATGTCATCCAGCCTCTGACAGTGACCATGGGGACACTGCGGAACCTCATGGAACCAAAGAGACCATTTTGACACTCTGGTGCCTCATGCAATCAGGGGCACCTTTGTGAGACTCAGGACCCCAGTGGAACCAAGGGTCAGTGATGAAGCTGTGCGGCCCAGAGAACCAAGGAGCCTTTGTTACACAGCAGGGCCACATGGAGCCCAGGGGCCTTGGTGACTCTGCAGGACCTTAGGGAAGCAAGGGGCCATTGTTATCACTACTGAAGCAGGGAGAATATTGTGACAAGGAGAATATCGGGACACTACATGGACTCCTGGAATCAAGGAGAACATTGTGACTCTGTGAGGCCCCATGGAACCAAGGCAACATGGAACAGGTCTGGCTGGCTGGGCCTCCCGGGGGCCACCTGGCAAGACTGGCTGATCCTGGAATGTTGAGGACTGCCTCTCCTCAGCTCCTGGAGCACTGAGGCTCTCTGCTTTCCTTCCTATGGAAAAGTACCATCCGCTTTTGCAGGTTCCCACGGCTGAAACTGATATTCCCCCTGAAAAAGCACTACATACAAGGCTTGCTCCCAGCCAAAATCTGCCAGGAGTAACAGCTCTGGGTGGCCACCGTTTCCTGAGGGCTGCCTCTCATGTACCACTCTAAGGGTCGGTGTGAAGTTTCCCTCATTTTTGCCTCATGACCCTCTCAAGAAGACCTCAAGGACCCCCGCCCAGGTTGACTCTGGACAATGATTTTCTGGCCTGCTTGAGGTGGGTGCTTGCCAAGGGACTCTTTGCAGGTGTGTTGTGCTCACTGGACTCTGCTGTCATGGTACCAGCTGAAGCCTGCATGTACTGCACGACCGCACCTGTCTCTTGGAGCACCACACAATGCTCCATAAATCTCCCCGCCTCTTGGCCACAAGCCACTCGCTTTGGAAAAGGACTATGAAAGAGCGATCCTCTGGAGAAGACCCTGAGTACTCCCCACGGATGACCACCCTTCCATTGGCTGGCCCACCATGACGTTGGTCTCGTCTGTTGGTAGCTATTTCCCCCTTCCCCTCTTTTTCTCTCTCTAGACTCCATTTCCTATATCTCTCCCCTCTATCGCAACTGAATTGTTTGGCATTCAATAAAAATGCATTGCTGTTGTTGAATAAACTGATTTGTCCCCCGCTATTTGCCTGCTATTACCTCTGAGATCAAACAATCCCCGGCCTGTGTTGGTAGATGGTGACACTCCCCCCCCCCTCCCCCCCCCCCCCCGCAAATCCCCCATCCCCCTGCTTCTCCCAGTTGATTGCTGATCGTGCTGTGACATGGAATGGAACATCCCTTGGGCCAGTCCAGCCCAGCTGTCCCATCCCTGTTCCCTCAGGAACACTTGCCCACCCCAAGCCCATGGGTTGGAGGGGCTTGCAGACACGCCTCGTGGGGGGAGCATTGTGACAAGGACAGGAGAACAGAAGAACATTTACACTTATCGCGGGCAGAGAACAGAAGAGCACAGCCTTGGAGAAACGCACAAAGGATGTAGCTGAGGCAAACAGAGCGTGCACAAAATGCAAGGAGAATGTCAGCTCAGCTCTGCAAGGCTGACAAAAGCAGAAGTTATACACAACAATAATATTGCCCTTCCTCAAAAGCGGGGATCAAAGAGCAGTCACCTAAAAAGGACAGTGCATGTTGAAGGCAGACTCCAAAGAACCATAGAAGGACTTGTGAGAAGGGGTGCAATTATGGCAAATAAATTCCAGGTGGGGTTAACTAATGAATACATCATCAGTGTGAGTGATAAAAGCTCCGATTGCCTGGTGGCCAGTGCATTCGAGTAGATGAAGGATTGCCCAAGTGGCCACCATGGTGTAATAAAGAATACCTGCTCTCAGATCCTCAAAACCGTGTTCAAAAGTTGCTATCCAGCAGATTTCAGTATCAGTGGTGTCCCTGACTCCATTATGCCCCTTGCACACTTTCACGAGGGCCCCTTGGTTCCACGAGGCCCTGCTGGATAACAGTGGACCCTTGGTTCCATTTGGGTCTGTACTGTCAAAATGGCCTCCTTGGTTCTGCACTGCCACAATGCTCTCCTTGGTGCCACGAGGCCTTGGTGTGTCACAACAGCCTCTCGGTTCCATGAACTGCCATAGTGTCAGCACCGTCTCTTGGATCTGCAGTATCACGATGGACAGTTGGTTACAAGCAGCCCCGCCGTGTCACAACGACTATTTGCTTCAGGTGGCCCCCACAGTGTCACCATGGCCCCTTGGTTCCACGAGGCCTCGCTGCAGAACAATGGCCTCTCAGTTCCAGGAGGTTTTGTACTGTCAACAGTGCTCTCCTTGGTTCTACAGTGGCTGCTTGCTTCCATAAGGTTCCTCGGTGTCACAGTGGTCTCCTTGGCTCCATGAGGCTCTGCAATGTCCCAATAGCCCATGGTTTCCATGAGCTTCTGTCCCATCAACCATGTCCTTTGCTCCAGTGAGGCCCCGCAATGGCACACTGGACCCTTGGCTCCATGAGGTTCCTTATGTTGCGTTCCCTAGATACCTTGTAAATGGTACATCCCGTGACCCCTGCTGTGCCCTGTATCTTGGTCCCTCTCCCCTCCTGGCCACACAGAGCTGGCTGGGATCCAATTTCTCCCCGCCCCCCCTTTCCAGACCCTAGAAAAGGTCAGGACCCACTGACCTCGCTCTCTTTCCCGCATTTTTTCCCCCACTCTTTCCCGCACTTTTTTCCCCACTCTTTTCCCGTTCTCTCTTTTTTCCCCCCTCTCTTTTCCCTTCCCTTTTCACTCACTACCCACGAGAAATAAACCTGTAACTTTATCAGGGGAAAGAGCCTCTTTTGATATCTTATCTACGTCTTTGTGGCTAAGGCCCAGAGGAATATCATCCCAACACCTGAGCTAGACCGGTGGAAGGTGAAAGACTCTGTTATAGGCCGGAAAGAAGCAGTAACAGTTGGCGCCCCACGTACGTGTTTCTTTAAAGCACCCACGTTTCGCTGTGATCCCTAATTTCGGGATTCGACCAGCATAGGAGCTGATCAACTAGCTAAAATTTCTTTAAGCTGCATTTTGTGCAGTTCGAAGACTTTTCAGCACGAACCGGCAGCCTGTCAATCCCAGACAGGTCGGTTCACGACGTGGATCCACTACCATGTACACAGACGTGTCTGCCTACAAGAGAAAAGGTGAGTTAAGCGTCCCTTTCCGGCGGGGGGGTTCCCGGAGCTCCGCGGGGGACGTCTCACCGGTGGCATTTTGCCGGCCCGGAGCCGTCCTCCGAAGGACAGGCGGCGCGGGCATGTTTGCAGCGTGCGCGCAGCTTGGAAGCCCTCGGCCACGTGGTGCGGCGCGGGGGCTGGGGGGGGCTGGACGCGGCCACCCCAGGCGCGGCGCAGCAGGCAGGCAGCTTTGATCGGTTTCAAAGCTGCGACACGGGGGTTTTTTTCCGTTTTTGCGGTTTTTACGGGTTGTTGCGGCGCGGGGGCGGTCCCTACAGCGGCGCGGGCGCCACACGTAGGTTTTGCTGACAAAAAACGGCGAAATTAACATCGGTTCCGCATCTAGTAAAGCCTGAAAACCGTGGTGTACGTCTTAACAACTAACTCCTTTCCTGTGTTTTAACGGTAGTGGGCTAGATATAGTGCAAATTGCTAACACTATGGGGATACAGCAATCTGCTTTACAAAAGAGTATAACAAAACAACTCAAAGAAATACTAAGTTCAGGAAATGTTTTAATATCTAATAAAAAACTAGCCCGTTTTGCCAGCTGGCTGTCTGTTGAAATATCGGACCTTGAATTGCAAAATGTAAATTCGATTTCATTTTGGGATGAAATAGGGAATTTATTAACTTCAAAAGTAGAAAATGGAGATAAAACTGCCTCTGTATTCCTTCCGATATTCTTACAAATTCGGAAAGTTTTAATTCAGACAGAAAACAACAGACAGCAGCAGCAAAATGATTCAAGCTCACCTTCCCTTTCCAAAAATCCCTATAACCATAAACCGGAAAGCACCCCAGGGTCTCCCTTGGAAATGCAGCATGCTCAACACGGCTGTAACTGTGCTGAAACCCCAAATCCTCCCCAGTATCCCGGTTCTGACGATTTTTCTAAAATTATCAGTTCTCCTTCCTTGTCCCCTTCCCCTCCAGGCCACGAACACGTGGCCGTATCTGGACAGGTCAGGATTGGGGTCCCAGATAGCACTGGACATGCGATTCAGGGAGTGGGGGAGGGCCGATATGGTGACAGCCACGTGTCTCCTCCTTCATCCCGCAACCCCCTTCCCCCTCTGGTCCCAGCCCCTAAGCCTGTCCCCTCCCATAACTCCTCCCTGCCCTCGGCTCCACCGCCCCCTCCCCCCTCCAAGACCCTGTCCTGCCTGGTACCTGGCGACCCCGCCCACAGGTGTTGCAATCCTGGATTCCACCACCCCTCCCCCTCTCCGGTTTCACATTCCTTCCCTCCAAGCTGCTGCGGGGTGGGGGAGGTCAATGTAGCCCCTGCTGGGTTCAGTGCCGGAGGGGGTGGGGGTGGGGAGGGATCAGCCCACAGCCCCTGGGGGATGGATGGTGCTCCCGTAGTGGGGGGGGGCAGGGAGCCTCCTGGGCCCGGTGGGGGGGGGATGCCCAAACCTGAAAGTCAGCACCAGGAGAAAGAGTATGTACCATCAGTTGCTCCTGTAGTTTATCTTGGTAAGAGAAACGGAAAAAGAAGTTATCAGCCTTTGTCCTACCAAGATAAAAAAGAAATTTGTAAAGTGCAAAGAGAATTTGGTAGGAATAGTGAAATCTTTAAAGGCATAATGAGAGCCACTTTTCATTCAAACGAACTGGTTCCATATGATATCAAAGAGCTTTTCCGGTGTCTGTTAACCCCTTCCGAATATGATCTATGGGAAAGCCTATGGAAAAGATCTTTAAAAGTGCTTTTACAAGAGCTTTTAAAAAGCTCAGATAATGCAAAGGATGCTGATAATAATGATATCACATATGAACACCTATGTGGGGAGAAAGATTGGCATTGCCCTGAAAACCAAACTAGAGCACTATCTAAGTCTGTCTTAGATAAGATATGCAATGCTGCAGAAAAAGCCTTTAATCAATTACCAACAGTAGATACTAAAGGCAGTTATATTAACATTAAACAGTTTACCTCTGAGAGTTTCTTACAGTTTGTGGACCGCCTTCGTATGCAAGTAGAAAGACAAGTGTCTGATCCAGTATTACAAGCTGAATTAATTAAAGAAATGGCTCAGAGGAATGCTAATGAAACCTGCCGTAGGGTTATCCTTGGCCTTCCCCTGGAGCCAGCACCTAGCTTAGCACAGATGATTGAAGCCTGCGCCAGAAAAGCAGAACTGCTCAGTGGACACGAAAGAAATCCAGGACTGGCACACCCAAGGACCATAGCAGCTGTAACACCGGAAGCCAAGAAGCAACCAGTGACACCAGAGCAACTGCAGCACATCATCTGCTTCCAGTGCAAGCAGCCAGGACACTTCGCCAGGGACTGTCCACACAACCAGAAACAGAAGAAAACCAACAAACAAAAAAACTAACTTTACAGCGCGTGCCCGCCATTAACACCATAGCGCGCTCGGCTATAAATACTGCGGGCTCCACACTCGCAAAAGACTCTCTCTTCATAAACAAAAAGGGGGAGGATGGGATAGAGGGTGTAGGGATGTATGTCAATGAAAATATCAAATGTTCAGTTAACAAGGTTTGGAAGCCACTAGGCCGTTTTAGGCTTGTGACTACCAGAGGTTTTCATTTCAGGTCACCTGACTGGACAGTCATAACAGTGGACTTACCTAACAGTACACAGGACGTGACGTTAAACCACATGAAACTGGACAGTGAGTACTTTGTTGTCGGTGACACAGCACACACACCCCTAGAGATTGAGGTGGTTCCCATGACCATCAAGGGAAGCATAACTAGCCTCATTCTCCTGGCTCGATGTCCTCTACCACCATATTACCTGGCTGAGGGACAAATCCTTGCCCAGGCCATTCCTGTTCCACAGGAGGTTCCAGTAGATGGAAAATCACCTGAAGTCTACTGGGCAGAAGTGGTGGGTGAGGACAAGCCCTCTCTGGCATGTAACCTAACCCGTGGATCAGATCACCTCCATGTGGAGGGGGTATTGGACACGGGTGCCGATGTGACTATCATACCTGAAAGGATGTGGCCGTCACATTGGGAACTTCAGCCTGTGGCAGGCAGAATCCAGGGTGTAGGAGGAGTAAAATTGGCAAAAATATCAAAAAGCATCGTACAAATTGAGGGGCCGGATGGAAAATTGGCTAGCATCCGTCCATTTGTTACAGATTATAAATGCCCTCTATGGGGGAGAGACACCATGTCACAGTGGGGGGTAAAATTAATTATCCCTAAAACTCCTCGGGATTTTTAGAAGCGGCCACTGTGGGGCGCCCTACCCAAAAGTTAAAATGGCTAGATGATACCCCAAAGTGGGTAGCACAGTGGCCCATGAGTAAGGAAAAGCTCAGGGCGCTTGAGGAGCTTGTGGAGGAACAATTGGCTAAAGGCCACATAGAAGAGACCACAAGTGCGTGGAATTTCCCGATTTTTGTGGTAAAGAAACCAGAGAAAGACAAGTGGAGGCTGCTCCACGACCTCCGGGAAATAAACAAAGTAATTGAAGACATGGGGTCTCTCCAACCTGGAATGCCTTCTCCAACAATGCTTCCCAGAGATTGGCAATTGGCTGTTCTAGACATCAAGGATTGTTTCTTCCATATACCCCTACACCCAGAGGATGCCCCACGGTTTGCCTTCTCGGTTCCTACCATCAATCGAGAGGCCCCAATGAAGCGCTACCACTGGAGAGTCCTTCCACAGGGAATGAAATGTAGTCCCTCCATCTGCCAGTGGCATGTGGCTTCATTGCTGTCCCAGGTGCGTGCCCAGAGAGGGGAGGCCATCATCCTGCATTACATGGATGATGTGCTAGTGTGTGCACCCGATAACTCTCTACTCCAGGACACACTTGACCTTGTGGTTAAAGTTTTAACCTCTGCTGGATTTGAATTGCAGGAGGACAAAGTCCAAAGGATGCCACCTTGGAAGTACCTGGGCCTGGAAATCACTGCACGGACCATTGTTCCGCAGAAATTGGAAATTAATTGTAATCCTAAAACCTTAGCAGATCTCCATTCCCTGTGTGGATCATTGAATTGGGTTAGGCCCTGGCTAGGCCTCACTAATGAGGACCTAGAACCTCTCTTCAATTTATTGAAAGGGGACAGAGAGCTGCTTTCTCCCAGGGAACTGACCCCAGAGGCAAAGACTGCAATCGAAAAGGTACAAAAGACCTTAGGAGAGAGGCAAGCTCACCGTTACCAGCCCGAGCTGCCCTTCAAATTCATTATCCTAGGGAAACTGCCACACTTACACGGGTTAATATTCCAATGGATCAAGGAGCAGAGAGAGTCACTCTTAATCATAGAGTGGGTCTTCCTCTCCCACCAGAGATCCAAAACTATCACTAAGCCACAAGAGTTAATAGCACAGCTGATTCGGAAAGCAAGGATCAGACTGCATGAATTAGCTGGCTGTGACTTCACATGTATTCACCTCCCTGTTAAACTGTCTGAGGAGGGAAAGAACTCTCCTGAAAAATTGACTAAAGAGATGTTTGAGCATTTGCTCCAGAGCAATGCCAGTCTCCAATTAGCCCTGGACAGCTACAGAGGACAAATATCAGTCCATGCCCCGTCTCACAAGCTGTTTAATGAGGAATTCCACCTCATTCCTCGTGAGAAGAGGAGTCGGAGACCACTCAAAGCTCTCACAGTGTTCACAGATGCATCTGGGGCATCCCACAAGTCGGTGATGACTTGGAGAGATCCTCAGACTCAGCATTGGGAAGCTGATGTTGAGTTTGTGGAAGGGTCACCCCAGGTAGCTGAACTGGCAGCAGTCGTGAGAGCCTTTGAAAAGTTCTCAGAGCCAATAAACTTGGTAACAGACTCAGCCTATGTAGCGGGGATAGTGTCCAGGGCAGAGCAGGCAGTGCTCAGAAACATCGAAAATGAGCAGCTTTTCAGGTTGCTTTCCAAACTAATTTATTTGATTTCTCATAGAGAACATCCGTTCTATGTGATGCATGTGAGATCACACACAGATTTGCCAGGCGAAATTGCAGAAGGGAACCGTCAGGCAGACTCCCTTGCAACCCCAGCAGAACAAGCACGCCTTCCTGACATCTTCCAACAAGCAAAGCTGAGCCACCAGCAGTATCATCAGAATACACCAGGTCTAATGCGTCAGTTCCAGCTAACACGGAGTCAGGCTCGAGCCATTGTGGCCACCTGTCCCAACTGTCAGCTGCACACCATGCCCTCAATAGGCATGGGGGTAAACCCCCGAGGTCTTGGCAGTTGTGAGGTATGGCAAACAGACATCACACACATTCCTAGTTTTGGTCGCCTCAAATATGTTCATGTAAGCATCGACACATATTCAGGTGCAGTCTATGCCTCTGCCCATGCAGGAGAAAGGGCTATGCATGCCAAACAACACCTAGTGCAAGCCTTTTCAGTGTTGGGGATCCCTAAGGAAATCAAAACTGATCAGGGCGCAGCGTATAAGTCCAAGGAGTTCCTGGAATTCGTCCAGCAGTGGGGAGTGGAACATAAAACTGGCACCTCCCACTCCCCCACAGGCCAAGGTATAGTGGAGAGAGCCAATCAGACGCTCAAGCAGGTTTTGGCTAAACAGAGCAGTTCAACTGTGTGGATGTCTCCACAGCAGAAGCTCTGCAAAGCCATGTTTACTATCAATTTCCTAAATTGTTCATTTGAAAACATGAGTCCACCTGTGGTACGTCACTTTAACAGTAGCAAACAATTCAAGTTATCCCAACATCCTCCAGTTTTGATTAGGGACCCAGAAACCTGGGAAATCAAAGGTCCCTATGAGCTTGTTACCTGGGGGCGTGGCTATGCGTGTGTATCCACTCCCTCAGGCCCTCGGTGGATTCCCCAAAAGTGGGTGAAACCATTTGTTCCCAAACATCCTGCTCCAACTGAAGAGAACGAGGAGCAAGTAGCAGTGGCTTCAAAAAGAAGACGCCGCAGAAAAAAGGGAAAAGAAATCCTCATAGAAGGTGGCATTCCGGCAAATAGAGACTTTTAATAGGTTTTATAATGTTTGTTTTTCCTTCTAGAGAAAACCTTCTCTTCTCTCAGTCCCGTGATGAACCCCATCCAAGCTGTCTTCCTGCTAACACTGAACAGTCTAGCAGCTGCATGGATTGTCCCTCAGCCACGTCAGAACATCTAGGTGACCCTGGCACAGACGCTCCAACAAGAAAATAGATTTTCTCTTGCTACTACACGGACATGAGTGCCAGGAATTTGAAGGACTTGGCTGTATGGACCTGACCTCGAGAGCTCCTAACATCCATGCTGCCCTCCGAAACATGAACAACTTAATCGGACAAGTAAAGCAAGAATCTGAAGATTGGTTCAATGGACTGTTCAAAGGCTGGGGACTCACAGGGTGGTGGACATCTATAGTCAAAACAATTGTGTTAATTTTTGTTATTCTTTTCCTTGTAATAATGGCATTTGGGTTCCTACGTCACTTGGTTTTCAAGGCTATTCATAGCCTCATTCCCTCTACCTCAGTAGTCAATCACATAGAAATGAAAGACTTGAAACAATCTAACCCTCCCGCCAGCTACAAGTGGTGGGCAAAATCGTAATTTGAATGATACCAATATCCTTCTTTCAACTTTGTTAAACAAAAAACGGGGAGATGTTGCATTCCCTAGATACATTGTAAATGATACATCCCGTGACCCCTGCTGTGCCCTGTATCTTGGTCCCTCTCCCCTCCTGGCCACACAGAGCTGGCTGGGATCCAATTTCTCCCCGCCCCCCCTTTCCAGACCCTAGAAAAGGTCAGGACCCACTGACCTCGCTCTCTTTCCCGCATTTTTTCCCCCACTCTTTCCCGCACTTTTTTCCCCACTCTTTTCCCGTTCTCTCTTTTTTCCCCCCCTCTCTTTTCCCTTCCCTTTTCACTCACTACCCACGAGAAATAAACCTGTAACTTTATCAGGGGAAAGAGCCTCTTTTGATATCTTATCTACGTCTTTGTGGCTAAGGCCCAGAGGAATATCATCCCAACACCTGAGCTAGACCGGTGGAAGGTGAAAGATTCTGTTATAGGCCGGAAAGAAGCAGTAACATCCATAGTGTGACATGGTTGCCTTGATTCCAAGAGGTTCTGCTGGGTCACACTGGACCCTTGGCTCCGTGAGGTTCCGTGGTATCGCCATGGTTTCCCTGGATCCGCAGTAGCACTATGGACCATAGGTTTCATGCAGCTTTGCTGTGCTACAGTGGCTCCTTGGTTCCATCAAGTGCCACTGTGTAACAAGGGAATCTTGGTCCCATGAGGTTCTGGACTGTCACAATGCTGTCCTTGGTTCTGGACTCTAACAACGGACCCTTGGTTCCACGAGGTTCCATTATGTCACAATGCTCTCCTTGGTTCCACAAGGCCTTGCTTTGTCACAATGGACCCTTGGTTCCATGAGCTTCCGTAGTGTAACCATGGTCTCCTGGGATCTGCATTGTCACAATGGACAATTGGTTGCATGGGAGCCTGCTGTGTCACAAGAGAGCCTTAGTTCCATGACGTTCTGGACTGTCACAGTGGTCTCCCTGCTTCAACGAGGCCCTGGAGTGTCACAAGGGCTGCTTGGTTCTGTGAGCTTCCACAACGTCCCAATGGTCTCCTTGTTTCTGCAGTGTCATAGTGGACTCTTGGTTCCATTAGGTTCTCTAAATGTCACAGGTCTCCCTGGTTCCATGTGGCCCTGCTGTGTCACCACAGCCCCTTGGTTCCAGGAGTTTCTGGGCTGTCAGCAGTGGTTCCTTTTCTTCCAATCAGGCACCGCTGTGTCACACTGCACCCTGGCTTCCATGAAGTTCTTCAGTGTCACAGTGGCCCCTTGGATCCATGCGGTCCCATAGTGTCACCATGGTCTCCTTGGATCTGCATTGTCATAAGGGACCATTGGTTCCACGTGGCCCGGCTGTGTCACAGTGATGTGGATTCCGTAATTGCCTTCAGCGTCACAATGGAGCCTTGTTTCTGTGAGGCTCTCAACTGTCACAATTGTCTCCTTGGTTCCATCAGCCCCCGCTGTGTCACAAGGGTCCCCTTGGTTCCATGAGCACACCAAAGCTTTGCATAAACATTGAGCAGCACCTGCTTAACACACCTGGGAACATCTGTCTGCATTCAAAAGACAGGTCACAGCTGAGAAAGGCACCAGCAGCTTCCATCTGCAACAGAGATGCAGGGAAAGGACAAGGACAGAGAATTCAGCTGCAAGACTCCGAGAATTCTGCATCCAGACATCATTTCTGGTCCCACTGTCCCTAGTAGAAAGGTGTCATCATTCCAGGCAGCCTGTACTCAGCATGTGCTTCTACAGTGGGGATTTGTCGTTTAGGAAACCTGCTCAGGCTTTTCCCTTCTTTCCTCACAAACAGGAATACTTGTCCCGGGCCTGGATGCAGGCAGAGCCCTGAGGAGAGCACGTGGGACATGGTGCAGTGGGCAGGGACAGCCAGCTGCAGAGTTCAGGGGGAAGGGCTTCTGGTGCAGGGCCAGGGATGTCAGTCCCAGCTGGGCCACGTCAGACACGGTGAGGCTGGGCTTGGGGAGCAGCTTGTCCAAACAGGGTCAGCCTGCAAGGGGCTCATTCTTCTGTGGGCCCACGCCTCCTAAGGAGACGTTCAGCATCAAGATCACCTGGGGAATGCCTAAGTTGCTTCTTCTTTGAACTGAAAAAGAAACATTACTCCCTTTTATAACACTGAAAATCGTGAGCTGTACCTTGAAATCTTCCTCCTTAAGAGAACTCCAAAGTGACTCCAAGCAGCTGCACAAGGCCTGGAGACTGGAAGACATTGGAAAGAAGACAAAGAGCTCCTGAGGGTTTTCTGTATTTTAATGATCCCCAACGGTGGATTTGGGGCTGAGTCCAGGAGCCCCAGGCACTGAGAGAAGGTTGAAGAAGCTGCTCAAGGAGTCAGAAGCAAAACTCCAAGTCCCTTGGAGCATCAGTGGCCCCACTGAGGGCAGGGACTGCCAAAGGCTCCCCAGGGAGTGGTGAGAGCAGATCCTTGAGGCCAGGATTGCAGGAGCCCGAGGCTGTGAGCAGGGAACTGCAATGCTGAGCAAGGCCTGGGCTGGTTGGAGGAAGCAGAAAGGCCAAGGCCTGAGCCCAGGCCTGGGCCAGCAGGGCCTGTCCCTCACAGGTGGCTCGGGGCTGTTCCTGGGGCACTGGGACGGGAGAGGCAGCAAGGACAAATGTCATCAGGCTGTGTGACACTCCAGATGCTCATGGAACCAAGGGCCAGTGTGACACAGCAGGGCCTGATGGAAACAAGAGGCCGTGCTGAGCCTGCGCGCCTGTAACACCGCAGAACACTGAAATGCTGAGGGTGAGCAAAGGTTCCTTTCCTCGAGTTTGGTGCAGAGTAGAAACCCCAGCCAGATATTCTCAAGAGGTCAAAACGACACAAAAGTGTACTGGAAAAATACAGAAAACCGAGCTCCTTTGGCAAATGGTTTCATACAACATCCAATTCAACGTGCAACACTTAGCGTAGCAGGAACATCATTAACTCAGCCCATGTAAGATGGAAACCTTTAGGCATAAAAATGTTAAACTACCCAAAAACATTCCAGTAAAAGAGGATAAGAAGGTTAAAAGAGAAAAAAGAGACAGAAAGACAGAAGATCTCCAGATAGATATGCAGAGAGCTACCAGCTGCTAGGCTTCCAGTGTGGGTGAGACACAGACCCAGGAGATTTCAGGATTCAGACCAGGGCTTGACGTCATGCCCGATTTTTTCAATTCCCTAGCGTTTTGTAAGCTCTCCTCTTTTCGGGGACATCTGCTTTCTTCCCACTCACTGCTGTGTTTAATTGCCTTTGTGTGGGATTGATTGACAGCTCGGCCAATCAGAGCCGGGTGGGAGCTGCCCCTGCTGTGTGATTGATTGACGGCTCAGCCAATCAGAGCTGGGTGGGCGCTGCTCCTGCTGTGTGGGATTGATTGACGGCTCAGCCAATCAGAGCTGGGTGGGCGCTACCCCTGCTGTGTGATTGGCAGATCTGCCAGGCCATGGCTGGGGGCGGGGCTCTGTCCCACCTCATTCCAAGGTCTGTCCCAGCCCCGGCCCCACTCGGCCATTCCGAGCATCCCGACGGGTCTGGGGACATTGATGTCATCCAGCCTCTGACAGCGACCATGGGGACACTGCGGAACCTCATGGAACCAAAGAGACCATTTTGACACTCTGGTGCCTCATGCAATCAGGGCCACCTTTGTGAGACTCGGGACCCCAATGGAACCAAGGGTCAGTGATGAAGCTGTGCGGCCCAGAGAACCAAGGAGCCTTTGTTACACAGCAGGGCCACATGGAGCCCAGGGGCCATGGTGACTCTGCAGGACCTTAGGGAAGCAAGGGGCCATTGTTATCACTACTGAAGCAGGGAGAATATTGTGACAAGGAGAATATCGGGACACTACAGGGACTCCCGGAATCAAGGAGTACATTGTGACACTGTGAGGCCCCATGGAACCAAGGCAACATGGAACAGGTCTGGCTGGCTGGGCCTCCCGGGGGCCACCTGGCAAGACTGGCTGATCCTGGAATGTTGAGGACTGCCTCTCATCAGCTCCTGGAGCACTGAGGCTCTGTGCTTTCCTTCCTATGGAAAAGTACCATCCGCTTTTGCAGGTTCCCACGGCTGAAACTGATATTCCCCCTGAAAAAGCACTACATACAAGGCTTGCTCCCAGCCAAAATCTGCTAGGAGTAACAGCTCTGGGTGGCCACCGTTTCCTGAGGGCTGCCTCTCATCTACCACTCTAAGGGTCGGTGTGAAGTTTCCCTCATTTTTGCCTCATGACCCTCTCAAGAAGACCTCAAGGACCCCCGCCCAGGTTGACTCTGGACAATGATTTTCTGGCCTGCTTGAGGTGGGTGCTTGCCAAGGGACTCTTTGCAGGTGTGTTGTGCTCACTGGACTCTGCTGTCATGGTACCAGCTGAAGCCTGCATGTACTGCACGACCGCACCTGTCTCTTGGAGCCCCACACAATGCTCCATAAATCTCCCCACCTCTTGGCCACAAGCCACTCGCTTTGAAAAAGGACTATAAAAGAGCGATCCTCTGGAGGAGACCCTGAGTACTCCCCACGGATGACCACCCTTCCATTGGCTGGCGCACCATGACGTTGGTCTCGTCTGTTGGTAGCTATTTCCCCCTTCCCCTCTTTTTCTCTCTCTAGACTCCATTTCCTATATCTCTCCCCTCTATCGCAACTGAATTGTTTGGCATTCAATAAAAATGCATTGCTGTTGTTGAATAAACTGATTTGTTCCCCGCTATTTGCCTGCTATTACCTCTGAGATCAAACAATCCCCGGCCTGTCTTGGTAGATGGTGACACCCCCCCCCCGCAAATCCCCCATCCCCCTGCTTCTCCCAGTTGATTGCTGATCGTGCTGTGACATGGAATGGAACATCCCTTGCGCCAGTCCAGCCCAGCTGTCCCATCCCTGTTCCCTCAGGAGCACTTGCCCACCCCAAGTCCATGGGTTGGAGGGGCTTGCAGACACGCCTCGTGGGGGGAGCATTGTGACAAGGACAGGAGAACAGAAGAACATTTACACTTATCGCGGGCAGAGAACAGAAGAGCACAGCCTTGGAGAAACGCACAAAGGATGTAGCTGAGGCAAACAGAGCGTGCACAAAATGCAAGGAGAATGTCAGCTCAGCTCTGCAAGGCTGACAAAAGCAGAAGTTATACACAACAATAATATTGCCCTTCCTCAAAAGCGGGGATCAAAGAGCAGTCACCTAAAAAGGACAGTGCATGTTGAAGGCAGACTCCAAAGAACCATAGAAGGACTTGTGAGAAGGGGTGCAATTATGGCAAATAAATTCCAGGTGGGGTTAACTAATGAATACATCATCAGTGTGAGTGATAAAAGCTCCGATTGCCTGGTGGCCAGTGCACTCGAGTAGATGAAGGATTGCCCAAGTGGCCACCATGGTGTAATAAAGAATACCTGCTCTCAGATCCTCAAAACTGTGTTCAAAAGTTGCTATCCAGCAGATTTCAGTATCAGTGGTGTCCCTGACTCCATTATGCCCCTTGCACACTTTCACGAGGGCCCCTTGGTTCCACGAGGCCCTGCTGGATAACAGTGGACCCTTGGTTCCATTTGGGTCTGTACTGTCAAAATGGCCTCCTTGGTTCTGCACTGCCACAATGCTCTCCTTGGTGCCACGAGGCCTTGGTGTGTCACAACAGCCTCTCGGTTCCATGAACTGCCATAGTGTCAGCACGGTCTCTTGGATCTGCAGTATCACGATGGACAGTTGGTTACAAGCAGCCCCGCCGTGTCACAACGACTATTTGCTCCAGTGAGGCTCCGCAATGGCACACTGGACCCTTGGCTCCATGAGGTTCCATAGTGTGACATGGTTGCCTTGATTCCAAGAGGTTCTGCCGGGTCACACTGGACCCTTGGCTCCGTGAGGTTCCGTGGTATCGCCATGGTTTCCCTGGATCCGCAGTAGCACTATGGACCATAGGTTTCATGCAGCTTTGCTGTGCTACAGTGGCTCCTTGGTTCCATCAAGTGCCACTGTGTAACAAGGGAATCTTGGTCCCATGAGGTTCTGGACTGTCACAATGCTGTCCTTGGTTCTGGACTCTAACAACGGACCCTTGGTTCCACGAGGTTCCATTACGTCACAATGCTCTCCTTGGTTCCACAAGGCCTTGCTTTGTCACAATGGACCCTTGGTTCCATGAGCTTCCGTAGTGTAACCATGGTCTCCTGGGATCTGCATTGTCACAATGGACAATTGGTTGCATGGGAGCCTGCTGTGTCACAAGAGAGCCTTAGTTCTATGACGTTCTGGACTGTCACAGTGGTCTCCCTGCTTCAACGAGGCCCTGGAGTGTCACAAGGGCTGCTTGGTTCTGTGAGCTTCCACAACGTCCCAATGGTCTCCTTGTTTCTGCAGTGTCATAGTGGACTCTTGGTTCCATGAGGTTCCTAAATGTCACAGGTCTCCTTGGTTCCATGTGGCCCTGCTGTGTCACCACAGCCCCTTGGTTCCAGGAGTTTCTGGGCTGTCAGCAGTGGTTCCTTTTCTTCCAATCAGGCACCGCTGTGTCACACTGCACCCTGGCTTCCATGAAGTTCTTCAGTGTCACAGTGGCCCCTTGGATCCATGCGGTCCCATAGTGTCACCATGGTCTCCTTGGATCTGCATTGTCATAAGGGACCATTGGTTCCACGTGGCCCGGCTGTGTCACAGTGATGTGGATTCCGTAATTGCCTTCAGCGTCACAATGGAGCCTTGTTTCTGTGAGGCTCTCAACTGTCACAATTGTCTCCTTGGTTCCATCAGCCCCCGCTGTGTCACAAGGGTCCCCTTGGTTCCATGAGCACACCAAAGCTTTGCATAAACATTGAGCAGCACCTGCTTAACACACCTGGGAACATCTGTCTGCATTCAAAAGACAGGTCACAGCTGAGAAAGGCACCAGCAGCTTCCATCTGCAACAGAGATGCAGGGAAAGGACAAGGACAGAGAATTCAGCTGCAAGACTCCGAGAATTCTGCATCCAGACATCATTTCTGGTCCCACTGTCCCTAGTAGAAAGGTGTCATCATTCCAGGCAGCCTGTACTCAGCATGTGCTTCTACAGTGGGGATTTGTCGTTTAGGAGACCTGCTCAGGCTTTTCCCTTCTTTCCTCACAAACAGGAATACTTGTCCCGGGCCTGGATGCAGGCAGAGCCCTGAGGAGAGCACGTGCGACATGGTGCAGTGGGCAGGGACAGCCAGCTGCAGAGTTCAGGGGGAAGGGCTTCCGGTGCAGGGCCAGGGATGTCAGTCCCAGCTGGGCCATGTCAGACACGCTGAGGCTGGGCTTGGGGAGCAGCTTGTCCAAACAGGGTCAGCCTGCAAGGGGCTCATTCTTCTGTGGGCCCACGCCTCCTAAGGAGACGTTCAGCATCAAGATCACCTGGGGAATGCCTAAGTTGCTTCTTCTTGGAACTGAAAAAGAAAAATTACTCCCTTTTATAACACTGAAAATCGTGAGCTGTACCTTGAAATCTTCCTCCTTAAGAGAACTCCAAAGTGACTCCAAGCAGCTGCACAAGGCCTGGAGACTGGAAGACATTGGAAAGAAGACAAAGAGCTCCTGAGGGTTTTCTGTATTTTAATGATCCCCAACGGTGGATTTGGGGCTGAGTCCAGGAGCCCCAGGCACTGAGAGAAGGTTGAAGAAGCTGCTCAAGGAGTCAGAAGCAAAACTCCAAGTCCCTTGGAGCATCAGTGGCCCCACTGAGGGCAGGGACTGCCAAAGGCTCCCCAGGGAGTGGTGAGAGCAGATCCTTGAGGCCAGGATTGCAGGAGCCCGAGGCTGTGAGCAGGGAACTGCAATGCTGAGCAAGGCCTGGGCTGGTTGGAGGAAGCAGAAAGGCCAAGGCCTGAGCCCAGGCCTGGGCCAGCAGGGCCTGTCCCTCACAGGTGGCTCGGGGCTGTTCCTGGAGCACTGGGATGGGAGAGGCAGCAAGGACAAATGTCATCAGGCTGTGTGACACTCCAGATGCTCATGGAACCAAGGGCCAGTGTGACACAGCAGGGCCTGATGGAAACAAGAGGCCGTGCTGAGCCTGCGCGCCTGTAACACCCCAGAACACTGAAATGCTGAGGGTGAGCAAAGGTTCCTTTCCTCGAGTTTGGTGCAGAGTAGAAACCTCAGCCAGATATTCTCAAGAGGTCAAAACGACACAAAAGTGTACTGGAAAAATACAGAAAACCGAGCTCCTTTGGCAAATGATTTCATACAACATCCAATTCAACGTGCAACACTTAGCGTAGCAGGAACATCATTAACTCAGCCCATGTAAGATGGAAACCTTTAGGCATAAAAATGTTAAACTACCCAAAAACATTCCAGTAAAAGAGGATAAGAAGGTTAAAAGAGAAAAAAGAGACAGAAAGACAGAAGATCTCCAGATAGATATGCAGAGAGCTACCAGCTGCTAGGCTTCCAGTGTGGGTGAGACACAGACCCAGGAGATTTCAGGATTCAGACCAGGGCTTGACGTCATGCCCGATTTTTTCAATTCCCTAGCGTTTTGTAAGCTCTCCTCTTTCCGGGGACATCTGCTTTCTTCCCACTCACTGCTGTGTTTCATTGCCTTTGTGTGGGATTGATTGACAGCTCGGCCAATCAGAGCTGGGTGGGCGCTGCCCCTGCTGTGTGATTGATTGACGGCTCAGCCAATCAGAGCTGGGTGGGCGCTGCTCCTGCTGTGTGGGATTGATTGACGGCTCAGCCAATCAGAGCTGGCTGGGCGCTGCCCCTGCTGTGTGATTGATTGACAGCTCAACCAATCAGAGCAGGCTGGGCGCTGCTCCTGCTGTGTGACTGATTAACGGCTCAACCAATCAGAGCTGGGTGGGCGCTGCTCCTGCTGTGTGGGATTGATTGACGGCTCAGCCAATCAGAGCTGGGTGGGCGCTACCCCTGCTGTGTGATTGGCAGATCTGCCAGGCCATGGCTGGGGGCGGGGCTCTGTCCCACCTCATTCCAAGGTCTGTCCCAGCCCCGGCCCCACTCGGCCATTCCGAGCATCCCGACGGGTCTGGGGACATTGATGTCATCCAGCCTCTGACAGCGACCATGGGGACACTGCGGAACCTCATGGAACCAAAGAGACCATTTTGACACTCTGGTGCCTCATGCAATCAGGGCCACCTTTGTGAGACTCGGGACCCCAATGGAACCAAGGGTCAGTGATGAAGCTGTGCGGCCCAGAGAACCAAGGAGCCTTTGTTACACAGCAGGGCCACATGGAGCCCAGGGGCCATGGTGACTCTGCAGGACCTTAGGGAAGCAAGGGGCCATTGTTATCACTACTGAAGCAGGGAGAATATTGTGACAAGGAGAATATCGGGACACTACAGGGACTCCCGGAATCAAGGAGTACATTGTGACACTGTGAGGCCCCATGGAACCAAGGCAACATGGAACAGGTCTGGCTGGCTGGGCCTCCCGGGGGCCACCTGGCAAGACTGGCTGATCCTGGAATGTTGAGGACTGCCTCTCATCAGCTCCTGGAGCACTGAGGCTCTGTGCTTTCCTTCCTATGGAAAAGTACCATCCGCTTTTGCAGGTTCCCACGGCTGAAACTGATATTCCCCCTGAAAAAGCACTACATACAAGGCTTGCTCCCAGCCAAAATCTGCTAGGAGTAACAGCTCTGGGTGGCCACCGTTTCCTGAGGGCTGCCTCTCATCTACCACTCTAAGGGTCGGTGTGAAGTTTCCCTCATTTTTGCCTCATGACCCTCTCAAGAAGACCTCAAGGACCCCCGCCCAGGTTGACTCTGGACAATGATTTTCTGGCCTGCTTGAGGTGGGTGCTTGCCAAGGGACTCTTTGCAGGTGTGTTGTGCTCACTGGACTCTGCTGTCATGGTACCAGCTGAAGCCTGCATGTACTGCACGACCGCACCTGTCTCTTGGAGCACCACACAATGCTCCATAAATCTCCCCACCTCTTGGCCACAAGCCACTCGCTTTGAAAAAGGACTATAAAAGAGCGATCCTCTGGAGGAGACCCTGAGTACTCCCCACGGATGACCACCCTTCCATTGGCTGGCGCACCATGACGTTGGTCTCGTCTGTTGGTAGCTATTTCCCCCTTCCCCTCTTTTTCTCTCTCTAGACTCCATTTCCTATATCTCTCCCCTCTAGCGCAACTGAATTGTTTGGCATTCAATAAAAATGCATTGCTGTTGTTGAATAAACTGATTTGTCCCCTGCTATTTGCCTGCTATTACCTCTGAGATCAAACAATCCCCGGCCTGTCTTGGTAGATGGTGACACTCCCCCCCCCCCCCGCAAATCCCCCATCCCCCTGCTTCTCCCAGTTGATTGCTGATCGTGCTGTGACATGGAATGGAACATCCCTTGCGCCAGTCCAGCCCAGCTGTCCCATCCCTGTTCCCTCAGGAGCACTTGCCCACCCCAAGTCCATGGGTTGGAGGGGCTTGCAGACACGCCTCGTGGGGGGAGCATTGTGACAAGGACAGGAGAACAGAAGAACATTTACACTTATCGCGGGCAGAGAACAGAAGAGCACAGCCTTGGAGAAACGCACAAAGGATGTAGCTGAGGCAAACAGAGCGTGCACAAAATGCAAGGAGAATGTCAGCTCAGCTCTGCAAGGCTGACAAAAGCAGAAGTTATACACAACAATAATATTGCCCTTCCTCAAAAGCGGGGATCAAAGAGCAGTCACCTAAAAAGGACAGTGCATGTTGAAGGCAGACTCCAAAGAACCATAGAAGGACTTGTGAGAAGGGGTGCAATTATGGCAAATAAATTCCAGGTGGGGTTAACTAATGAATACATCATCAGTGTGAGTGATAAAAGCTCCGATTGCCTGGTGGCCAGTGCACTCGAGTAGATGAAGGATTGCCCAAGTGGCCACCATGGTGTAATAAAGAATACCTGCTCTCAGATCCTCAAAACTGTGTTCAAAAGTTGCTATCCAGCAGATTTCAGTATCAGTGGTGTCCCTGACTCCATTATGCCCCTTGCACACTTTCACGAGGGCCCCTTGGTTCCACGAGGCCCTGCTGGATAACAGTGGACCCTTGGTTCCATTTGGGTCTGTACTGTCAAAATGGCCTCCTTAGTTCTGCACTGCCACAATGCTCTCCTTGGTGCCACGAGGCCTTGGTGTGTCACAACAGCCTCTCGGTTCCATGAACTGCCATAGTGTCAGCACTGTCTCTTGGATCTGCAGTATCACGATGGACAGTTGGTTACAAGCAGCCCCGCCGTGTCACAACGACTATTTGCTCCAGTGAGGCCCCGCAATGGCACACTGGACCCCTGGCTCCATGAGGTTCCATAGTGTGACATGGTTGCCTTGATTCCAAGAGGTTCTGCCGGGTCACACTGGACCCTTGGCTCCGTGAGGTTCCGTGGTATCGCCATGGTTTCCCTGGATCCGCAGTAGCACTATGGACCATAGGTTTCATGCAGCTTTGCTGTGCTACAGTGGCTCCTTGGTTCCATCAAGTGCCACTGTGTAACAAGGGAATCTTGGTCCCATGAGGTTCTGGACTGTCACAATGCTGTCCTTGGTTCTGGACTCTAACAACGGACCCTTGGTTCCACGAGGTTCCATTACGTCACAATGCTCTCCTTGGTTCCACAAGGCCTTGCTTTGTCACAATGGACCCTTGGTTCCATGAGCTTCCGTAGTGTAACCATGGTCTCCTGGGATCTGCATTGTCACAATGGACAATTGGTTGCATGGGAGCCTGCTGTGTCACAAGAGAGCCTTAGTTCCATGACGTTCTGGACTGTCACAGTGGTCTCCCTGCTTCAACGAGGCCCTGGAGTGTCACAAGGGCTGCTTGGTTCTGTGAGCTTCCACAACGTCCCAATGGTCTCCTTGTTTCTGCAGTGTCATAGTGGACTCTTGGTTCCATGAGGTTCCTAAATGTCACAGGTCTCCTTGGTTCCATGTGGCCCTGCTGTGTCACCACAGCCCCTTGGTTCCAGGAGTTTCTGGGCTGTCAGCAGTGGTTCCTTTTCTTCCAATCAGGCACCGCTGTGTCACACTGCACCCTGGCTTCCATGAAGTTCTTCAGTGTCACAGTGGCCCCTTGGATCCATGCGGTCCCATAGTGTCACCATGGTCTCCTTGGATCTGCATTGTCATAAGGGACCATTGGTTCCACGTGGCCCGGCTGTGTCACAGTGATGTGGATTCCGTAATTGCCTTCAGCGTCACAATGGAGCCTTGTTTCTGTGAGGCTCTCAACTGTCACAATTGTCTCCTTGGTTCCATCAGCCCCCGCTGTGTCACAAGGGTCCCCTTGGTTCCATGAGCACACCAAAGCTTTGCATAAACATTGAGCAGCACCTGCTTAACACACCTGGGAACATCTGTCTGCATTCAAAAGACAGGTCACAGCTGAGAAAGGCACCAGCAGCTTCCATCTGCAACAGAGATGCAGGGAAAGGACAAGGACAGAGAATTCAGCTGCAAGACTCCGAGAATTCTGCATCCAGACATCATTTCTGGTCCCACTGTCCCTAGTAGAAAGGTGTCATCATTCCAGGCAGCCTGTACTCAGCATGTGCTTCTACAGTGGGGATTTGTCGTTTAGGAGACCTGCTCAGGCTTTTCCCTTCTTTCCTCACAAACAGGAATACTTGTCCCGGGCCTGGATGCAGGCAGAGCCCTGAGGAGAGCACGTGCGACATGGTGCAGTGGGCAGGGACAGCCAGCTGCAGAGTTCAGGGGGGAAGGGCTTCCGGTGCAGGGCCAGGGATGTCAGTCCCAGCTGGGCCATGTCAGACACGCTGAGGCTGGGCTTGGGGAGCAGCTTGTCCAAACAGGGTCAGCCTGCAAGGGGCTCATTCTTCTGTGGGCCCACGCCTCCTAAGGAGACGTTCAGCATCAAGATCACCTGGGGAATGCCCAAGTTGCTTCTTCTTGGAACTGAAAAAGAAAAATTACTCCCTTTTATAACACTGAAAATCGTGAGCTGTACCTTGAAATCTTCCTCCTTAAGAGAACTCCAAAGTGACTCCAAGCAGCTGCACAAGGCCTGGAGACTGGAAGACATTGGAAAGAAGACAAAGAGCTCCTGAGGGTTTTCTGTATTTTAATGATCCCCAACGGTGGATTTGGGGCTGAGTCCAGGAGCCCCAGGCACTGAGAGAAGGTTGAAGAAGCTGCTCAAGGAGTCAGAAGCAAAACTCCAAGTCCCTTGGAGCATCAGTGGCCCCACTGAGGGCAGGGACTGCCAAAGGCTCCCCAGGGAGTGGTGAGAGCAGATCCTTGAGGCCAGGATTGCAGGAGCCCGAGGCTGTGAGCAGGGAACTGCAATGCTGAGCAAGGCCTGGGCTGGTTGGAGGAAGCAGAAAGGCCAAGGCCTGAGCCCAGGCCTGGGCCAGCAGGGCCTGTCCCTCACAGGTGGCTCGGGGCTGTTCCTGGAGCACTGGGATGGGAGAGGCAGCAAGGACAAATGTCATCAGGCTGTGTGACACTCCAGATGCTCATGGAACCAAGGGCCAGTGTGACACAGCAGGGCCTGATGGAAACAAGAGGCCGTGCTGAGCCTGCGCGCCTGTAACACCGCAGAACACTGAAATGCTGAGGGTGAGCAAAGGTTCCTTTCCTCGAGTTTGGTGCAGAGTAGAAACCCCAGCCAGATATTCTCAAGAGGTCAAAACGACACAAAAGTGTACTGGAAAAATACAGAAAACCGAGCTCCTTTGGCAAATGATTTCATACAACATCCAATTCAACGTGCAACACTTAGCGTAGCAGGAACATCATTAACTCAGCCCATTTAAGATGGAAACCTTTAGGCATAAAAATGTTAAACTACCCAAAAACATTCCAGTAAAAGAGGATAAGAAGGTTAAAAGAGAAAAAAGAGACAGAAAGACAGAAGATCTCCAGATAGATATGCAGAGAGCTACCAGCTGCTAGGCTTCCAGTGTGGCTGAGACACAGACCCAGGAGATTTCAGGATTCAGACCAGGGCTTGACGTCATGCCCGATTTTTTCAATTCCCTAGCGTTTTGTAAGCTCTCCTCTTTTCGGGGACATCTGCTTTCTTCCCACTCACTGCTGTGTTTCATTGCCTTTGTGTGGGATTGATTGACAGCTCGGCCAATCAGAGCTGGGTGGGCGCTGCCCCTGCTGTGTGATTGATTGACGGCTCAGCCAATCAGAGCTGGGTGGGCGCTGCCCCTGCTGTGTGATTGATTGACAGCTCAACCAATCAGAGCAGGCTGGGCGCTGCTCCTGCTGTGTGACTGATTAACGGCTCAACCAATCAGAGCTGGGTGGGCGCTGCTCCTGCTGTGTGGGATTGATTGACGGCTCAGCCAATCAGAGCTGGGTGGGCGCTACCCCTGCTGTGTGATTGGCAGATCTGCCAGGCCATGGCTGGGGGCGGGGCTCTGTCCCACCTCATTCCAAGGTCTGTCCCAGCCCCGGCCCCACTCGGCCATTCCGAGCATCCCGACGGGTCTGGGGACATTGATGTCATCCAGCCTCTGACAGCGACCATGGGGACACTGCGGAACCTCATGGAACCAAAGAGACCATTTTGACACTCTGGTGCCTCATGCAATCAGGGCCACCTTTGTGAGACTCGGGACCCCAATGGAACCAAGGGTCAGTGATGAAGCTGTGCGGCCCAGAGAACCAAGGAGCCTTTGTTACACAGCAGGGCCACATGGAGCCCAGGGGCCATGGTGACTCTGCAGGACCTTAGGGAAGCAAGGGGCCATTGTTATCACTACTGAAGCAGGGAGAATATTGTGACAAGGAGAATATCGGGACACTACAGGGACTCCCGGAATCAAGGAGTACATTGTGACACTGTGAGGCCCCATGGAACCAAGGCAACATGGAACAGGTCTGGCTGGCTGGGCCTCCCGGGGGCCACCTGGCAAGACTGGCTGATCCTGGAATGTTGAGGACTGCCTCTCATCAGCTCCTGGAGCACTGAGGCTCTGTGCTTTCCTTCCTATGGAAAAGTACCATCCGCTTTTGCAGGTTCCCACGGCTGAAACCGATATTCCCCCTGAAAAAGCACTACATACAAGGCTTGCTCCCAGCCAAAATCTGCTAGGAGTAACAGCTCTGGGTGGCCACCGTTTCCTGAGGGCTGCCTCTCATCTACCACTCTAAGGGTCGGTGTGAAGTTTCCCTCATTTTTGCCTCATGACCCTCTCAAGAAGACCTCAAGGACCCCCGCCCAGGTTGACTCTGGACAATGATTTTCTGGCCTGCTTGAGGTGGGTGCTTGCCAAGGGACTCTTTGCAGGTGTGTTGTGCTCACTGGACTGTGCTGTCATGGTACCAGCTGAAGCCTGCATGTACTGCACGACCGCACCTGTCTCTTGGAGCACCACACAATGCTCCATAAATCTCCCCACCTCTTGGCCACAAGCCACTCGCTTTGAAAAAGGACTATAAAAGAGCGATCCTCTGGAGGAGACCCTGAGTACTCCCCACGGATGACCACCCTTCCATTGGCTGGCGCACCATGACGTTGGTCTCGTCTGTTGGTAGCTATTTCCCCCTTCCCCTCTTTTTCTCTCTCTAGACTCCATTTCCTATATCTCTCCCCTCTAGCGCAACTGAATTGTTTGGCATTCAATAAAAATGCATTGCTGTTGTTGAATAAACTGATTTGTCCCCTGCTATTTGCCTGCTATTACCTCTGAGATCAAACAATCCCCGGCCTGTCTTGGTAGATGGTGACACTCCCCCCCCCCCCCGCAAATCCCCCATCCCCCTGCTTCTCCCAGTTGATTGCTGATCGTGCTGTGACATGGAATGGAACATCCCTTGCGCCAGTCCAGCCCAGCTGTCCCATCCCTGTTCCCTCAGGAGCACTTGCCCACCCCAAGTCCATGGGTTGGAGGGGCTTGCAGACACGCCTCGTGGGGGGAGCATTGTGACAAGGACAGGAGAACAGAAGAACATTTACACTTATCGCGGGCAGAGAACAGAAGAGCACAGCCTTGGAGAAACGCACAAAGGATGTAGCTGAGGCAAACAGAGCGTGCACAAAATGCAAGGAGAATGTCAGCTCAGCTCTGCAAGGCTGACAAAAGCAGAAGTTATACACAACAATAATATTGCCCTTCCTCAAAAGCGGGGATCAAAGAGCAGTCACCTAAAAAGGACAGTGCATGTTGAAGGCAGACTCCAAAGAACCATAGAAGGACTTGTGAGAAGGGGTGCAATTATGGCAAATAAATTCCAGGTGGGGTTAACTAATGAATACATCATCAGTGTGAGTGATAAAAGCTCCGATTGCCTGGTGGCCAGTGCACTCGAGTAGATGAAGGATTGCCCAAGTGGCCACCATGGTGTAATAAAGAATACCTGCTCTCAGATCCTCAAAACTGTGTTCAAAAGTTGCTATCCAGCAGATTTCAGTATCAGTGGTGTCCCTGACTCCATTATGCCCCTTGCACACTTTCACGAGGGCCCCTTGGTTCCACGAGGCCCTGCTGGATAACAGTGGACCCTTGGTTCCATTTGGGTCTGTACTGTCAAAATGGCCTCCTTAGTTCTGCACTGCCACAATGCTCTCCTTGGTGCCACGAGGCCTTGGTGTGTCACAACAGCCTCTCGGTTCCATGAACTGCCATAGTGTCAGCACTGTCTCTTGGATCTGCAGTATCACGATGGACAGTTGGTTACAAGCAGCCCCGCCGTGTCACAACGACTATTTGCTCCAGTGAGGCCCCGCAATGGCACACTGGACCCCTGGCTCCATGAGGTTCCATAGTGTGACATGGTTGCCTTGATTCCAAGAGGTTCTGCCGGGTCACACTGGACCCTTGGCTCCGTGAGGTTCCGTGGTATCGCCATGGTTTCCCTGGATCCGCAGTAGCACTATGGACCATAGGTTTCATGCAGCTTTGCTGTGCTACAGTGGCTCCTTGGTTCCATCAAGTGCCACTGTGTAACAAGGGAATCTTGGTCCCATGAGGTTCTGGACTGTCACAATGCTGTCCTTGGTTCTGGACTCTAACAACGGACCCTTGGTTCCACGAGGTTCCATTACGTCACAATGCTCTCCTTGGTTCCACAAGGCCTTGCTTTGTCACAATGGACCCTTGGTTCCATGAGCTTCCGTAGTGTAACCATGGTCTCCTGGGATCTGCATTGTCACAATGGACAATTGGTTGCATGGGAGCCTGCTGTGTCACAAGAGAGCCTTAGTTCCATGACGTTCTGGACTGTCACAGTGGTCTCCCTGCTTCAACGAGGCCCTGGAGTGTCACAAGGGCTGCTTGGTTCTGTGAGCTTCCACAACGTCCCAATGGTCTCCTTGTTTCTGCAGTGTCATAGTGGACTCTTGGTTCCATGAGGTTCCTAAATGTCACAGGTCTCCTTGGTTCCATGTGGCCCTGCTGTGTCACCACAGCCCCTTGGTTCCAGGAGTTTCTGGGCTGTCAGCAGTGGTTCCTTTTCTTCCAATCAGGCACCGCTGTGTCACACTGCACCCTGGCTTCCATGAAGTTCTTCAGTGTCACAGTGGCCCCTTGGATCCATGCGGTCCCATAGTGTCACCATGGTCTCCTTGGATCTGCATTGTCATAAGGGACCATTGGTTCCACGTGGCCCGGCTGTGTCACAGTGATGTGGATTCCGTAATTGCCTTCAGCGTCACAATGGAGCCTTGTTTCTGTGAGGCTCTCAACTGTCACAATTGTCTCCTTGGTTCCATCAGCCCCCGCTGTGTCACAAGGGTCCCCTTGGTTCCATGAGCACACCAAAGCTTTGCATAAACATTGAGCAGCACCTGCTTAACACACCTGGGAACATCTGTCTGCATTCAAAAGACAGGTCACAGCTGAGAAAGGCACCAGCAGCTTCCATCTGCAACAGAGATGCAGGGAAAGGACAAGGACAGAGAATTCAGCTGCAAGACTCCGAGAATTCTGCATCCAGACATCATTTCTGGTCCCACTGTCCCTAGTAGAAAGGTGTCATCATTCCAGGCAGCCTGTACTCAGCATGTGCTTCTACAGTGGGGATTTGTCGTTTAGGAGACCTGCTCAGGCTTTTCCCTTCTTTCCTCACAAACAGGAATACTTGTCCCGGGCCTGGATGCAGGCAGAGCCCTGAGGAGAGCACGTGCGACATGGTGCAGTGGGCAGGGACAGCCAGCTGCAGAGTTCAGGGGGGAAGGGCTTCCGGTGCAGGGCCAGGGATGTCAGTCCCAGCTGGGCCATGTCAGACACGCTGAGGCTGGGCTTGGGGAGCAGCTTGTCCAAACAGGGTCAGCCTGCAAGGGGCTCATTCTTCTGTGGGCCCACGCCTCCTAAGGAGACGTTCAGCATCAAGATCACCTGGGGAATGCCCAAGTTGCTTCTTCTTGGAACTGAAAAAGAAAAATTACTCCCTTTTATAACACTGAAAATCGTGAGCTGTACCTTGAAATCTTCCTCCTTAAGAGAACTCCAAAGTGACTCCAAGCAGCTGCACAAGGCCTGGAGACTGGAAGACATTGGAAAGAAGACAAAGAGCTCCTGAGGGTTTTCTGTATTTTAATGATCCCCAACGGTGGATTTGGGGCTGAGTCCAGGAGCCCCAGGCACTGAGAGAAGGTTGAAGAAGCTGCTCAAGGAGTCAGAAGCAAAACTCCAAGTCCCTTGGAGCATCAGTGGCCCCACTGAGGGCAGGGACTGCCAAAGGCTCCCCAGGGAGTGGTGAGAGCAGATCCTTGAGGCCAGGATTGCAGGAGCCCGAGGCTGTGAGCAGGGAACTGCAATGCTGAGCAAGGCCTGGGCTGGTTGGAGGAAGCAGAAAGGCCAAGGCCTGAGCCCAGGCCTGGGCCAGCAGGGCCTGTCCCTCACAGGTGGCTCGGGGCTGTTCCTGGAGCACTGGGATGGGAGAGGCAGCAAGGACAAATGTCATCAGGCTGTGTGACACTCCAGATGCTCATGGAACCAAGGGCCAGTGTGACACAGCAGGGCCTGATGGAAACAAGAGGCCGTGCTGAGCCTGCGCGCCTGTAACACCGCAGAACACTGAAATGCTGAGGGTGAGCAAAGGTTCCTTTCCTCGAGTTTGGTGCAGAGTAGAAACCCCAGCCAGATATTCTCAAGAGGTCAAAACGACACAAAAGTGTACTGGAAAAATACAGAAAACCGAGCTCCTTTGGCAAATGATTTCATACAACATCCAATTCAACGTGCAACACTTAGCGTAGCAGGAACATCATTAACTCAGCCCATGTAAGATGGAAACCTTTAGGCATAAAAATGTTAAACTACCCAAAAACATTCCAGTAAAAGAGGATAAGAAGGTTAAAAGAGAAAAAAGAGACAGAAAGACAGAAGATCTCCAGATAGATATGCAGAGAGCTACCAGCTGCTAGGCTTCCAGTGTGGCTGAGACACAGACCCAGGAGATTTCAGGATTCAGACCAGGGCTTGACGTCATGCCCGATTTTTTCAATTCCCTAGCGTTTTGTAAGCTCTCCTCTTTTCGGGGACATCTGCTTTCTTCCCACTCACTGCTGTGTTTCATTGCCTTTGTGTGGGATTGATTGACAGCTCGGCCAATCAGAGCTGGGTGGGCGCTGCCCCTGCTGTGTGATTGATTGACGGCTCAGCCAATCAGAGCTGGGTGGGCGCTGCCCCTGCTGTGTGATTGATTGACAGCTCAACCAATCAGAGCAGGCTGGGCGCTGCTCCTGCTGTGTGACTGATTAACGGCTCAACCAATCAGAGCTGGGTGGGCGCTGCTCCTGCTGTGTGGGATTGATTGACGGCTCAGCCAATCAGAGCTGGGTGGGCGCTACCCCTGCTGTGTGATTGGCAGATCTGCCAGGCCATGGCTGGGGGCGGGGCTCTGTCCCACCTCATTCCAAGGTCTGTCCCAGCCCCGGCCCCACTCGGCCATTCCGAGCATCCCGACGGGTCTGGGGACATTGATGTCATCCAGCCTCTGACAGCGACCATGGGGACACTGCGGAACCTCATGGAACCAAAGAGACCATTTTGACACTCTGGTGCCTCATGCAATCAGGGCCACCTTTGTGAGACTCGGGACCCCAATGGAACCAAGGGTCAGTGATGAAGCTGTGCGGCCCAGAGAACCAAGGAGCCTTTGTTACACAGCAGGGCCACATGGAGCCCAGGGGCCATGGTGACTCTGCAGGACCTTAGGGAAGCAAGGGGCCATTGTTATCACTACTGAAGCAGGGAGAATATTGTGACAAGGAGAATATCGGGACACTACAGGGACTCCCGGAATCAAGGAGTACATTGTGACACTGTGAGGCCCCATGGAACCAAGGCAACATGGAACAGGTCTGGCTGGCTGGGCCTCCCGGGGGCCACCTGGCAAGACTGGCTGATCCTGGAATGTTGAGGACTGCCTCTCATCAGCTCCTGGAGCACTGAGGCTCTGTGCTTTCCTTCCTATGGAAAAGTACCATCCGCTTTTGCAGGTTCCCACGGCTGAAACCGATATTCCCCCTGAAAAAGCACTACATACAAGGCTTGCTCCCAGCCAAAATCTGCTAGGAGTAACAGCTCTGGGTGGCCACCGTTTCCTGAGGGCTGCCTCTCATCTACCACTCTAAGGGTCGGTGTGAAGTTTCCCTCATTTTTGCCTCATGACCCTCTCAAGAAGACCTCAAGGACCCCCGCCCAGGTTGACTCTGGACAATGATTTTCTGGCCTGCTTGAGGTGGGTGCTTGCCAAGGGACTCTTTGCAGGTGTGTTGTGCTCACTGGACTGTGCTGTCATGGTACCAGCTGAAGCCTGCATGTACTGCACGACCGCACCTGTCTCTTGGAGCACCACACAATGCTCCATAAATCTCCCCACCTCTTGGCCACAAGCCACTCGCTTTGAAAAAGGACTATAAAAGAGCGATCCTCTGGAGGAGACCCTGAGTACTCCCCACGGATGACCACCCTTCCATTGGCTGGCGCACCATGACGTTGGTCTCGTCTGTTGGTAGCTATTTCCCCCTTCCCCTCTTTTTCTCTCTCTAGACTCCATTTCCTATATCTCTCCCCTCTATCGCAACTGAATTGTTTGGCATTCAATAAAAATGCATTGCTGTTGTTGAATAAACTGATTTGTCCCCTGCTATTTGCCTGCTATTACCTCTGAGATCAAACAATCCCCGGCCTGTCTTGGTAGATGGTGACACTCCCCCCCCCCCCCCCGCAAATCCCCCATCCCCCTGCTTCTCCCAGTTGATTGCTGATCGTGCTGTGACATGGAATGGAACATCCCTTGGGCCAGTCCAGCCCAGCTGTCCCATCCCTGTTCCCTCAGGAGCACTTGCCCACCCCAAGTCCATGGGTTGGAGGGGCTTGCAGACACGCCTCGTGGGGGGAGCATTGTGACAAGGACAGGAGAACAGAAGAACATTTACACTTATCGCGGGCAGAGAACAGAAGAGCACAGCCTTGGAGAAACGCACAAAGGATGTAGCTGAGGCAAACAGAGCGTGCACAAAATGCAAGGAGAATGTCAGCTCAGCTCTGCAAGGCTGACAAAAGCAGAAGTTATACACAACAATAATATTGCCCTTCCTCAAAAGCGGGGATCAAAGAGCAGTCACCTAAAAAGGACAGTGCATGTTGAAGGCAGACTCCAAAGAACCATAGAAGGACTTGTGAGAAGGGGTGCAATTATGGCAAATAAATTCCAGGTGGGGTTAACTAATGAATACATCATCAGTGTGAGTGATAAAAGCTCCGATTGCCTGGTGGCCAGTGCACTCGAGTAGATGAAGGATTGCCCAAGTGGCCACCATGGTGTAATAAAGAATACCTGCTCTCAGATCCTCAAAACTGTGTTCAAAAGTTGCTATCCAGCAGATTTCAGTATCAGTGGTGTCCCTGACTCCATTATGCCCCTTGCACACTTTCACGAGGGCCCCTTGGTTCCACGAGGCCCTGCTGGATAACAGTGGACCCTTGGTTCCATTTGGGTCTGTACTGTCAAAATGGCCTCCTTAGTTCTGCACTGCCACAATGCTCTCCTTGGTGCCACGAGGCCTTGGTGTGTCACAACAGCCTCTCGGTTCCATGAACTGCCATAGTGTCAGCACTGTCTCTTGGATCTGCAGTATCACGATGGACAGTTGGTTACAAGCAGCCCCGCCGTGTCACAACGACTATTTGCTCCAGTGAGGCCCCGCAATGGCACACTGGACCCCTGGCTCCATGAGGTTCCATAGTGTGACATGGTTGCCTTGATTCCAAGAGGTTCTGCCGGGTCACACTGGACCCTTGGCTCCGTGAGGTTCCGTGGTATCGCCATGGTTTCCCTGGATCCGCAGTAGCACTATGGACCATAGGTTTCATGCAGCTTTGCTGTGCTACAGTGGCTCCTTGGTTCCATCAAGTGCCACTGTGTAACAAGGGAATCTTGGTCCCATGAGGTTCTGGACTGTCACAATGCTGTCCTTGGTTCTGGACTCTAACAACGGACCCTTGGTTCCACGAGGTTCCATTATGTCACAATGCTCTCCTTGGTTCCACAAGGCCTTGCTTTGTCACAATGGACCCTTGGTTCCATGAGCTTCCGTAGTGTAACCATGGTCTCCTGGGATCTGCATTGTCACAATGGACAATTGGTTGCATGGGAGCCTGCTGTGTCACAAGAGAGCCTTAGTTCCATGACGTTCTGGACTGTCACAGTGGTCTCCCTGCTTCAACGAGGCCCTGGAGTGTCACAAGGGCTGCTTGGTTCTGTGAGCTTCCACAACGTCCCAATGGTCTCCTTGTTTCTGCAGTGTCATAGTGGACTCTTGGTTCCATGAGGTTCCTAAATGTCACAGGTCTCCTTGGTTCCATGTGGCCCTGCTGTGTCACCACAGCCCCTTGGTTCCAGGAGTTTCTGGGCTGTCAGCAGTGGTTCCTTTTCTTCCAATCAGGCACCGCTGTGTCACACTGCACCCTGGCTTCCATGAAGTTCTTCAGTGTCACAGTGGCCCCTTGGATCCATGCGGTCCCATAGTGTCACCATGGTCTCCTTGGATCTGCATTGTCATAAGGGACCATTGGTTCCACGTGGCCCGGCTGTGTCACAGTGATGTGGATTCCGTAATTGCCTTCAGCGTCACAATGGAGCCTTGTTTCTGTGAGGCTCTCAACTGTCACAATTGTCTCCTTGGTTCCATCAGCCCCCGCTGTGTCACAAGGGTCCCCTTGGTTCCATGAGCACACCAAAGCTTTGCATAAACATTGAGCAGCACCTGCTTAACACACCTGGGAACATCTGTCTGCATTCAAAAGACAGGTCACAGCTGAGAAAGGCACCAGCAGCTTCCATCTGCAACAGAGATGCAGGGAAAGGACAAGGACAGAGAATTCAGCTGCAAGACTCCGAGAATTCTGCATCCAGACATCATTTCTGGTCCCACTGTCCCTAGTAGAAAGGTGTCATCATTCCAGGCAGCCTGTACTCAGCATGTGCTTCTACAGTGGGGATTTGTCGTTTAGGAGACCTGCTCAGGCTTTTCCCTTCTTTCCTCACAAACAGGAATACTTGTCCCGGGCCTGGATGCAGGCAGAGCCCTGAGGAGAGCACGTGCGACATGGTGCAGTGGGCAGGGACAGCCAGCTGCAGAGTTCAGGGGGGAAGGGCTTCCGGTGCAGGGCCAGGGATGTCAGTCCCAGCTGGGCCATGTCAGACACGCTGAGGCTGGGCTTGGGGAGCAGCTTGTCCAAACAGGGTCAGCCTGCAAGGGGCTCATTCTTCTGTGGGCCCACGCCTCCTAAGGAGACGTTCAGCATCAAGATCACCTGGGGAATGCCTAAGTTGCTTCTTCTTGGAACTGAAAAAGAAAAATTACTCCCTTTTATAACACTGAAAATCGTGAGCTGTACCTTGAAATCTTCCTCCTTAAGAGAACTCCAAAGTGACTCCAAGCAGCTGCACAAGGCCTGGAGACTGGAAGACATTGGAAAGAAGACAAAGAGCTCCTGAGGGTTTTCTGTATTTTAATGATCCCCAACGGTGGATTTGGGGCTGAGTCCAGGAGCCCCAGGCACTGAGAGAAGGTTGAAGAAGCTGCTCAAGGAGTCAGAAGCAAAACTCCAAGTCCCTTGGAGCATCAGTGGCCCCACTGAGGGCAGGGACTGCCAAAGGCTCCCCAGGGAGTGGTGAGAGCAGATCCTTGAGGCCAGGATTGCAGGAGCCCGAGGCTGTGAGCAGGGAACTTCAATGCTGAGCAAGGCCTGGGCTGGTTGGAGGAAGCAGAAAGGCCAAGGCCTGAGCCCAGGCCTGGGCCAGCAGGGCCTGTCCCTCACAGGTGGCTCGGGGCTGTTCCTGGAGCACTGGGATGGGAGAGGCAGCAAGGACAAATGTCATCAGGCTGTGTGACACTCCAGATGCTCATGGAACCAAGGGCCAGTGTGACACAGCAGGGCCTGATGGAAACAAGAGGCCGTGCTGAGCCTGCGCGCCTGTAACACCGCAGAACACTGAAATGCTGAGGGTGAGCAAAGGTTCCTTTCCTCGAGTTTGGTGCAGAGTAGAAACCCCAGCCAGATATTCTCAAGAGGTCAAAACGACACAAAAGTGTACTGGAAAAATACAGAAAACCGAGCTCCTTTGGCAAATGATTTCATACAACATCCAATTCAACGTGCAACACTTAGCGTAGCAGGAACATCATTAACTCAGCCCATGTAAGATGGAAACCTTTAGGCATAAAAATGTTAAACTACCCAAAAACATTCCAGTAAAAGAGGATAAGAAGGTTAAAAGAGAAAAAAGAGACAGAAAGACAGAAGATCTCCAGATAGATATGCAGAGAGCTACCAGCTGCTAGGCTTCCAGTGTGGCTGAGACACAGACCCAGGAGATTTCAGGATTCAGACCAGGGCTTGACGTCATGCCCGATTTTTTCAATTCCCTAGCGTTTTGTAAGCTCTCCTCTTTTCGGGGACATCTGCTTTCTTCCCACTCACTGCTGTGTTTCATTGCCTTTGTGTGGGATTGATTGACAGCTCGGCCAATCAGAGCTGGGTGGGCGCTGCCCCTGCTGTGTGATTGATTGACGGCTCAGCCAATCAGAGCTGGGTGGGCGCTGCCCCTGCTGTGTGATTGATTGACAGCTCAACCAATCAGAGCAGGCTGGGCGCTGCTCCTGCTGTGTGACTGATTAACGGCTCAACCAATCAGAGCTGGGTGGGCGCTGCTCCTGCTGTGTGGGATTGATTGACGGCTCAGCCAATCAGAGCTGGGTGGGCGCTACCCCTGCTGTGTGATTGGCAGATCTGCCAGGCCATGGCTGGGGGCGGGGCTCTGTCCCACCTCATTCCAAGGTCTGTCCCAGCCCCGGCCCCACTCGGCCATTCCGAGCATCCCGACGGGTCTGGGGACATTGATGTCATCCAGCCTCTGACAGCGACCATGGGGACACTGCGGAACCTCATGGAACCAAAGAGACCATTTTGACACTCTGGTGCCTCATGCAATCAGGGCCACCTTTGTGAGACTCGGGACCCCAATGGAACCAATGGTCAGTGATGAAGCTGTGCGGCCCAGAGAACCAAGGAGCCTTTGTTACACAGCAGGGCCACATGGAGCCCAGGGGCCATGGTGACTCTGCAGGACCTTAGGGAAGCAAGGGGCCATTGTTATCACTACTGAAGCAGGGAGAATATTGTGACAAGGAGAATATCGGGACACTACAGGGACTCCCGGAATCAAGGAGTACATTGTGACACTGTGAGGCCCCATGGAACCAAGGCAACATGGAACAGGTCTGGCTGGCTGGGCCTCCCGGGGGCCACCTGGCAAGACTGGCTGATCCTGGAATGTTGAGGACTGCCTCTCATCAGCTCCTGGAGCACTGAGGCTCTGTGCTTTCCTTCCTATGGAAAAGTACCATCCGCTTTTGCAGGTTCCCACGGCTGAAACTGATATTCCCCCTGAAAAAGCACTACATACAAGGCTTGCTCCCAGCCAAAATCTGCTAGGAGTAACAGCTCTGGGTGGCCACCGTTTCCTGAGGGCTGCCTCTCATCTACCACTCTAAGGGTCGGTGTGAAGTTTCCCTCATTTTTGCCTCATGACCCTCTCAAGAAGACCTCAAGGACCCCCGCCCAGGTTGACTCTGGACAATGATTTTCTGGCCTGCTTGAGGTGGGTGCTTGCCAAGGGACTCTTTGCAGGTGTGTTGTGCTCACTGGACTGTGCTGTCATGGTACCAGCTGAAGCCTGCATGTACTGCACGACCGCACCTGTCTCTTGGAGCACCACACAATGCTCCATAAATCTCCCCACCTCTTGGCCACAAGCCACTCGCTTTGAAAAAGGACTATAAAAGAGCGATCCTCTGGAGGAGACCCTGAGTACTCCCCACGGATGACCACCCTTCCATTGGCTGGCGCACCATGACGTTGGTCTCGTCTGTTGGTAGCTATTTCCCCCTTCCCCTCTTTTTCTCTCTCTAGACTCCATTTCCTATATCTCTCCCCTCTATCGCAACTGAATTGTTTGGCATTCAATAAAAATGCATTGCTGTTGTTGAATAAACTGATTTGTCCCCTGCTATTTGCCTGCTATTACCTCTGAGATCAAACAATCCCCGGCCTGTCTTGGTAGATGGTGACACTCCCCCCCCCCCCCCGCAAATCCCCCATCCCCCTGCTTCTCCCAGTTGATTGCTGATCGTGCTGTGACATGGAATGGAACATCCCTTGGGCCAGTCCAGCCCAGCTGTCCCATCCCTGTTCCCTCAGGAGCACTTGCCCACCCCAAGTCCATGGGTTGGAGGGGCTTGCAGACACGCCTCGTGGGGGGAGCATTGTGACAAGGACAGGAGAACAGAAGAACATTTACACTTATCGCGGGCAGAGAACAGAAGAGCACAGCCTTGGAGAAACGCACAAAGGATGTAGCTGAGGCAAACAGAGCGTGCACAAAATGCAAGGAGAATGTCAGCTCAGCTCTGCAAGGCTGACAAAAGCAGAAGTTATACACAACAATAATATTGCCCTTCCTCAAAAGCGGGGATCAAAGAGCAGTCACCTAAAAAGGACAGTGCATGTTGAAGGCAGACTCCAAAGAACCATAGAAGGACTTGTGAGAAGGGGTGCAATTATGGCAAATAAATTCCAGGTGGGGTTAACTAATGAATACATCATCAGTGTGAGTGATAAAAGCTCCGATTGCCTGGTGGCCAGTGCACTCGAGTAGATGAAGGATTGCCCAAGTGGCCACCATGGTGTAATAAAGAATACCTGCTCTCAGATCCTCAAAACTGTGTTCAAAAGTTGCTATCCAGCAGATTTCAGTATCAGTGGTGTCCCTGACTCCATTATGCCCCTTGCACACTTTCACGAGGGCCCCTTGGTTCCACGAGGCCCTGCTGGATAACAGTGGACCCTTGGTTCCATTTGGGTCTGTACTGTCAAAATGGCCTCCTTAGTTCTGCACTGCCACAATGCTCTCCTTGGTGCCACGAGGCCTTGGTGTGTCACAACAGCCTCTCGGTTCCATGAACTGCCATAGTGTCAGCACTGTCTCTTGGATCTGCAGTATCACGATGGACAGTTGGTTACAAGCAGCCCCGCCGTGTCACAACGACTATTTGCTCCAGTGAGGCCCCGCAATGGCACACTGGACCCCTGGCTCCATGAGGTTCCATAGTGTGACATGGTTGCCTTGATTCCAAGAGGTTCTGCCGGGTCACACTGGACCCTTGGCTCCGTGAGGTTCCGTGGTATCGCCATGGTTTCCCTGGATCCGCAGTAGCACTATGGACCATAGGTTTCATGCAGCTTTGCTGTGCTACAGTGGCTCCTTGGTTCCATCAAGTGCCACTGTGTAACAAGGGAATCTTGGTCCCATGAGGTTCTGGACTGTCACAATGCTGTCCTTGGTTCTGGACTCTAACAACGGACCCTTGGTTCCACGAGGTTCCATTACGTCACAATGCTCTCCTTGGTTCCACAAGGCCTTGCTTTGTCACAATGGACCCTTGGTTCCATGAGCTTCCGTAGTGTAACCATGGTCTCCTGGGATCTGCATTGTCACAATGGACAATTGGTTGCATGGGAGCCTGCTGTGTCACAAGAGAGCCTTAGTTCCATGACGTTCTGGACTGTCACAGTGGTCTCCCTGCTTCAACGAGGCCCTGGAGTGTCACAAGGGCTGCTTGGTTCTGTGAGCTTCCACAACGTCCCAATGGTCTCCTTGTTTCTGCAGTGTCATAGTGGACTCTTGGTTCCATGAGGTTCCTAAATGTCACAGGTCTCCTTGGTTCCATGTGGCCCTGCTGTGTCACCACAGCCCCTTGGTTCCAGGAGTTTCTGGGCTGTCAGCAGTGGTTCCTTTTCTTCCAATCAGGCACCGCTGTGTCACACTGCACCCTGGCTTCCATGAAGTTCTTCAGTGTCACAGTGGCCCCTTGGATCCATGCGGTCCCATAGTGTCACCATGGTCTCCTTGGATCTGCATTGTCATAAGGGACCATTGGTTCCACGTGGCCCGGCTGTGTCACAGTGATGTGGATTCCGTAATTGCCTTCAGCGTCACAATGGAGCCTTGTTTCTGTGAGGCTCTCAACTGTCACAATTGTCTCCTTGGTTCCATCAGCCCCCGCTGTGTCACAAGGGTCCCCTTGGTTCCATGAGCACACCAAAGCTTTGCATAAACATTGAGCAGCACCTGCTTAACACACCTGGGAACATCTGTCTGCATTCAAAAGACAGGTCACAGCTGAGAAAGGCACCAGCAGCTTCCATCTGCAACAGAGATGCAGGGAAAGGACAAGGACAGAGAATTCAGCTGCAAGACTCCGAGAATTCTGCATCCAGACATCATTTCTGGTCCCACTGTCCCTAGTAGAAAGGTGTCATCATTCCAGGCAGCCTGTACTCAGCATGTGCTTCTACAGTGGGGATTTGTCGTTTAGGAGACCTGCTCAGGCTTTTCCCTTCTTTCCTCACAAACAGGAATACTTGTCCCGGGCCTGGATGCAGGCAGAGCCCTGAGGAGAGCATGTGCGACATGGTGCAGTGGGCAGGGACAGCCAGCTGCAGAGTTCAGGGGGGAAGGGCTTCCGGTGCAGGGCCAGGGATGTCAGTCCCAGCTGGGCCATGTCAGACACGCTGAGGCTGGGCTTGGGGAGCAGCTTGTCCAAACAGGGTCAGCCTGCAAGGGGCTCATTCTTCTGTGGGCCCACGCCTCCTAAGGAGACGTTCAGCATCAAGATCACCTGGGGAATGCCTAAGTTGCTTCTTCTTGGAACTGAAAAAGAAAAATTACTCCCTTTTATAACACTGAAAATCGTGAGCTGTACCTTGAAATCTTCCTCCTTAAGAGAACTCCAAAGTGACTCCAAGCAGCTGCACAAGGCCTGGAGACTGGAAGACATTGGAAAGAAGACAAAGAGCTCCTGAGGGTTTTCTGTATTTTAATGATCCCCAACGGTGGATTTGGGGCTGAGTCCAGGAGCCCCAGGCACTGAGAGAAGGTTGAAGAAGCTGCTCAAGGAGTCAGAAGCAAAACTCCAAGTCCCTTGGAGCATCAGTGGCCCCACTGAGGGCAGGGACTGCCAAAGGCTCCCCAGGGAGTGGTGAGAGCAGATCCTTGAGGCCAGGATTGCAGGAGCCCGAGGCTGTGAGCAGGGAACTGCAATGCTGAGCAAGGCCTGGGCTGGTTGGAGGAAGCAGAAAGGCCAAGGCCTGAGCCCAGGCCTGGGCCAGCAGGGCCTGTCCCTCACAGGTGGCTCGGGGCTGTTCCTGGAGCACTGGGATGGGAGAGGCAGCAAGGACAAATGTCATCAGGCTGTGTGACACTCCAGATGCTCATGGAACCAAGGGCCAGTGTGACACAGCAGGGCCTGATGGAAACAAGAGGCCGTGCTGAGCCTGCGCGCCTGTAACACCGCAGAACACTGAAATGCTGAGGGTGAGCAAAGGTTCCTTTCCTCGAGTTTGGTGCAGAGTAGAAACCCCAGCCAGATATTCTCAAGAGGTCAAAACGACACAAAAGTGTACTGGAAAAATACAGAAAACCGAGCTCCTTTGGCAAATGATTTCATACAACATCCAATTCAACGTGCAACACTTAGCGTAGCAGGAACATCATTAACTCAGCCCATGTAAGATGGAAACCTTTAGGCATAAAAATGTTAAACTACCCAAAAACATTCCAGTAAAAGAGGATAAGAAGGTTAAAAGAGAAAAAAGAGACAGAAAGACAGAAGATCTCCAGATAGATATGCAGAGAGCTACCAGCTGCTAGGCTTCCAGTGTGGCTGAGACACAGACCCAGGAGATTTCAGGATTCAGACCAGGGCTTGACGTCATGCCCGATTTTTTCAATTCCCTAGCGTTTTGTAAGCTCTCCTCTTTCCGGGGACATCTGCTTTCTTCCCACTCACTGCTGTGTTTCATTGCCTTTGTGTGGGATTGATTGACAGCTCGGCCAATCAGAGCTGGGTGGGCGCTGCCCCTGCTGTGTGATTGATTGACGGCTCAGCCAATCAGAGCTGGGTGGGCGCTGCTCCTGCTGTGTGGGATTGATTGACGGCTCAGCCAATCAGAGCTGGGTGGGCGCTACCCCTGCTGTGTGATTGGCAGATCTGCCAGGCCATGGCTGGGGGCGGGGCTCTGTCCCACCTCATTCCAAGGTCTGTCCCAGCCCCGGCCCCACTCGGCCATTCCGAGCATCCCGACGGGTCTGGGGACATTGATGTCATCCAGCCTCTGACAGCGACCATGGGGACACTGCGGAACCTCATGGAACCAAAGAGACCATTTTGACACTCTGGTGCCTCATGCAATCAGGGGCACCTTTGTGAGACTCGGGACCCCAATGGAACCAAGGGTCAGTGATGAAGCTGTGCGGCCCAGAGAACCAAGGAGCCTTTGTTACACAGCAGGGCCACATGGAGCCCAGGGGCCATGGTGACTCTGCAGGACCTTAGGGAAGCAAGGGGCCATTGTTATCACTACTGAAGCAGGGAGAATATTGTGACAAGGAGAATATCGGGACACTACAGGGACTCCCGGAATCAAGGAGTACATTGTGACACTGTGAGGCCCCATGGAACCAAGGCAACATGGAACAGGTCTGGCTGGCTGGGCCTCCCGGGGGCCACCTGGCAAGACTGGCTGATCCTGGAATGTTGAGGACTGCCTCTCATCAGCTCCTGGAGCACTGAGGCTCTGTGCTTTCCTTCCTATGGAAAAGTACCATCCGCTTTTGCAGGTTCCCACGGCTGAAACTGATATTCCCCCTGAAAAAGCACTACATACAAGGCTTGCTCCCAGCCAAAATCTGCTAGGAGTAACAGCTCTGGGTGGCCACCGTTTCCTGAGGGCTGCCTCTCATCTACCACTCTAAGGGTCGGTGTGAAGTTTCCCTCATTTTTGCCTCATGACCCTCTCAAGAAGACCTCAAGGACCCCCGCCCAGGTTGACTCTGGACAATGATTTTCTGGCCTGCTTGAGGTGGGTGCTTGCCAAGGGACTCTTTGCAGGTGTGTTGTGCTCACTGGACTCTGCTGTCATGGTACCAGCTGAAGCCTGCATGTACTGCACGACCGCACCTGTCTCTTGGAGCACCACACAATGCTCCATAAATCTCCCCACCTCTTGGCCACAAGCCACTCGCTTTGAAAAAGGACTATAAAAGAGCGATCCTCTGGAGGAGACCCTGAGTACTCCCCACGGATGACCACCCTTCCATTGGCTGGCGCACCATGACGTTGGTCTCGTCTGTTGGTAGCTATTTCCCCCTTCCCCTCTTTTTCTCTCTCTAGACTCCATTTCCTATATCTCTCCCCTCTATCGCAACTGAATTGTTTGGCATTCAATAAAAATGCATTGCTGTTGTTGAATAAACTGATTTGTCCCCTGCTATTTGCCTGCTATTACCTCTGAGATCAAACAATCCCCGGCCTGTCTTGGTAGATGGTGACACTCCCCCCCCCCCCCCCCGCAAATCCCCCATCCCCCTGCTTCTCCCAGTTGATTGCTGATCGTGCTGTGACATGGAATGGAACATCCCTTGCGCCAGTCCAGCCCAGCTGTCCCATCCCTGTTCCCTCAGGAGCACTTGCCCACCCCAAGTCCATGGGTTGGAGGGGCTTGCAGACACGCCTCGTGGGGGGAGCATTGTGACAAGGACAGGAGAACAGAAGAACATTTACACTTATCGCGGGCAGAGAACAGAAGAGCACAGCCTTGGAGAAACGCACAAAGGATGTAGCTGAGGCAAACAGAGCGTGCACAAAATGCAAGGAGAATGTCAGCTCAGCTCTGCAAGGCTGACAAAAGCAGAAGTTATACACAACAATAATATTGCCCTTCCTCAAAAGCGGGGATCAAAGAGCAGTCACCTAAAAAGGACAGTGCATGTTGAAGGCAGACTCCAAAGAACCATAGAAGGACTTGTGAGAAGGGGTGCAATTATGGCAAATAAATTCCAGGTGGGGTTAACTAATGAATACATCATCAGTGTGAGTGATAAAAGCTCCGATTGCCTGGTGGCCAGTGCACTCGAGTAGATGAAGGATTGCCCAAGTGGCCACCATGGTGTAATAAAGAATACCTGCTCTCAGATCCTCAAAACTGTGTTCAAAAGTTGCTATCCAGCAGATTTCAGTATCAGTGGTGTCCCTGACTCCATTATGCCCCTTGCACACTTTCACGAGGGCCCCTTGGTTCCACGAGGCCCTGCTGGATAACAGTGGACCCTTGGTTCCATTTGGGTCTGTACTGTCAAAATGGCCTCCTTAGTTCTGCACTGCCACAATGCTCTCCTTGGTGCCACGAGGCCTTGGTGTGTCACAACAGCCTCTCGGTTCCATGAACTGCCATAGTGTCAGCACTGTCTCTTGGATCTGCAGTATCACGATGGACAGTTGGTTACAAGCAGCCCCGCCGTGTCACAACGACTATTTGCTCCAGTGAGGCCCCGCAATGGCACACTGGACCCCTGGCTCCATGAGGTTCCATAGTGTGACATGGTTGCCTTGATTCCAAGAGGTTCTGCCGGGTCACACTGGACCCTTGGCTCCGTGAGGTTCCGTGGTATCGCCATGGTTTCCCTGGATCCGCAGTAGCACTATGGACCATAGGTTTCATGCAGCTTTGCTGTGCTACAGTGGCTCCTTGGTTCCATCAAGTGCCACTGTGTAACAAGGGAATCTTGGTCCCATGAGGTTCTGGACTGTCACAATGCTGTCCTTGGTTCTGGACTCTAACAACGGACCCTTGGTTCCACGAGGTTCCATTACGTCACAATGCTCTCCTTGGTTCCACAAGGCCTTGCTTTGTCACAATGGACCCTTGGTTCCATGAGCTTCCGTAGTGTAACCATGGTCTCCTGGGATCTGCATTGTCACAATGGACAATTGGTTGCATGGGAGCCTGCTGTGTCACAAGAGAGCCTTAGTTCCATGACGTTCTGGACTGTCACAGTGGTCTCCCTGCTTCAACGAGGCCCTGGAGTGTCACAAGGGCTGCTTGGTTCTGTGAGCTTCCACAGCGTCCCAATGGTCTCCTTGTTTCTGCAGTGTCATAGTGGACTCTTGGTTCCATGAGGTTCCTAAATGTCACAGGTCTCCTTGGTTCCATGTGGCCCTGCTGTGTCACCACAGCCCCTTGGTTCCAGGAGTTTCTGGGCTGTCAGCAGTGGTTCCTTTTCTTCCAATCAGGCACCGCTGTGTCACACTGCACCCTGGCTTCCATGAAGTTCTTCAGTGTCACAGTGGCCCCTTGGATCCATGCGGTCCCATAGTGTCACCATGGTCTCCTTGGATCTGCATTGTCATAAGGGACCATTGGTTCCACGTGGCCCGGCTGTGTCACAGTGATGTGGATTCCGTAATTGCCTTCAGCGTCACAATGGAGCCTTGTTTCTGTGAGGCTCTCAACTGTCACAATTGTCTCCTTGGTTCCATCAGCCCCCGCTGTGTCACAAGGGTCCCCTTGGTTCCATGAGCACACCAAAGCTTTGCATAAACATTGAGCAGCACCTGCTTAACACACCTGGGAACATCTGTCTGCATTCAAAAGACAGGTCACAGCTGAGAAAGGCACCAGCAGCTTCCATCTGCAACAGAGATGCAGGGAAAGGACAAGGACAGAGAATTCAGCTGCAAGACTCCGAGAATTCTGCATCCAGACATCATTTCTGGTCCCACTGTCCCTAGTAGAAAGGTGTCATCATTCCAGGCAGCCTGTACTCAGCATGTGCTTCTACAGTGGGGATTTGTCGTTTAGGAGACCTGCTCAGGCTTTTCCCTTCTTTCCTCACAAACAGGAATACTTGTCCCGGGCCTGGATGCAGGCAGAGCCCTGAGGAGAGCACGTGCGACATGGTGCAGTGGGCAGGGACAGCCAGCTGCAGAGTTCAGGGGGAAGGGCTTCCGGTGCAGGGCCAGGGATGTCAGTCCCAGCTGGGCCATGTCAGACACGCTGAGGCTGGGCTTGGGGAGCAGCTTGTCCAAACAGGGTCAGCCTGCAAGGGGCTCATTCTTCTGTGGGCCCACGCCTCCTAAGGAGACGTTCAGCATCAAGATCACCTGGGGAATGCCTAAGTTGCTTCTTCTTGGAACTGAAAAAGAAAAATTACTCCCTTTTATAACACTGAAAATCGTGAGCTGTACCTTGAAATCTTCCTCCTTAAGAGAACTCCAAAGTGACTCCAAGCAGCTGCACAAGGCCTGGAGACTGGAAGACATTGGAAAGAAGACAAAGAGCTCCTGAGGGTTTTCTGTATTTTAATGATCCCCAACGGTGGATTTGGGGCTGAGTCCAGGAGCCCCAGGCACTGAGAGAAGGTTGAAGAAGCTGCTCAAGGAGTCAGAAGCAAAACTCCAAGTCCCTTGGAGCATCAGTGGCCCCACTGAGGGCAGGGACTGCCAAAGGCTCCCCAGGGAGTGGTGAGAGCAGATCCTTGAGGCCAGGATTGCAGGAGCCCGAGGCTGTGAGCAGGGAACTGCAATGCTGAGCAAGGCCTGGGCTGGTTGGAGGAAGCAGAAAGGCCAAGGCCTGAGCCCAGGCCTGGGCCAGCAGGGCCTGTCCCTCACAGGTGGCTCGGGGCTGTTCCTGGAGCACTGGGATGGGAGAGGCAGCAAGGACAAATGTCATCAGGCTGTGTGACACTCCAGATGCTCATGGAACCAAGGGCCAGTGTGACACAGCAGGGCCTGATGGAAACAAGAGGCCGTGCTGAGCCTGCGCGCCTGTAACACCGCAGAACACTGAAATGCTGAGGGTGAGCAAAGGTTCCTTTCCTCGAGTTTGGTGCAGAGTAGAAACCCCAGCCAGATATTCTCAAGAGGTCAAAACGACACAAAAGTGTACTGGAAAAATACAGAAAACCGAGCTCCTTTGGCAAATGATTTCATACAACATCCAATTCAACGTGCAACACTTAGCGTAGCAGGAACATCATTAACTCAGCCCATGTAAGATGGAAACCTTTAGGCATAAAAATGTTAAACTACCCAAAAACATTCCAGTAAAAGAGGATAAGAAGGTTAAAAGAGAAAAAAGAGACAGAAAGACAGAAGATCTCCAGATAGATATGCAGAGAGCTACCAGCTGCTAGGCTTCCAGTGTGGGTGAGACACAGACCCAGGAGATTTCAGGATTCAGACCAGGGCTTGACGTCATGCCCGATTTTTTCAATTCCCTAGCGTTTTGTAAGCTCTCCTCTTTCCGGGGACATCTGCTTTCTTCCCACTCACTGCTGTGTTTCATTGCCTTTGTGTGGGATTGATTGACAGCTCGGCCAATCAGAGCTGGGTGGGCGCTGCCCCTGCTGTGTGATTGATTGACGGCTCAGCCAATCAGAGCTGGGTGGGCGCTGCTCCTGCTGTGTGGGATTGATTGACGGCTCAGCCAATCAGAGCTGGGTGGGCGCTACCCCTGCTGTGTGATTGGCAGATCTGCCAGGCCATGGCTGGGGGCGGGGCTCTGTCCCACCTCATTCCAAGGTCTGTCCCAGCCCCGGCCCCACTCGGCCATTCCGAGCATCCCGACGGGTCTGGGGACATTGATGTCATCCAGCCTCTGACAGCGACCATGGGGACACTGCGGAACCTCATGGAACCAAAGAGACCATTTTGACACTCTGGTGCCTCATGCAATCAGGGCCACCTTTGTGAGACTCGGGACCCCAATGGAACCAAGGGTCAGTGATGAAGCTGTGCGGCCCAGAGAACCAAGGAGCCTTTGTTACACAGCAGGGCCACATGGAGCCCAGGGGCCATGGTGACTCTGCAGGACCTTAGGGAAGCAAGGGGCCATTGTTATCACTACTGAAGCAGGGAGAATATTGTGACAAGGAGAATATCGGGACACTACAGGGACTCCCGGAATCAAGGAGTACATTGTGACACTGTGAGGCCCCATGGAACCAAGGCAACATGGAACAGGTCTGGCTGGCTGGGCCTCCCGGGGGCCACCTGGCAAGACTGGCTGATCCTGGAATGTTGAGGACTGCCTCTCATCAGCTCCTGGAGCACTGAGGCTCTGTGCTTTCCTTCCTATGGAAAAGTACCATCCGCTTTTGCAGGTTCCCACGGCTGAAACTGATATTCCCCCTGAAAAAGCACTACATACAAGGCTTGCTCCCAGCCAAAATCTGCTAGGAGTAACAGCTCTGGGTGGCCACCGTTTCCTGAGGGCTGCCTCTCATCTACCACTCTAAGGGTCGGTGTGAAGTTTCCCTCATTTTTGCCTCATGACCCTCTCAAGAAGACCTCAAGGACCCCCGCCCAGGTTGACTCTGGACAATGATTTTCTGGCCTGCTTGAGGTGGGTGCTTGCCAAGGGACTCTTTGCAGGTGTGTTGTGCTCACTGGACTCTGCTGTCATGGTACCAGCTGAAGCCTGCATGTACTGCACGACCGCACCTGTCTCTTGGAGCACCACACAATGCTCCATAAATCTCCCCACCTCTTGGCCACAAGCCACTCGCTTTGAAAAAGGACTATAAAAGAGCGATCCTCTGGAGGAGACCCTGAGTACTCCCCACGGATGACCACCCTTCCATTGGCTGGCGCACCATGACGTTGGTCTCGTCTGTTGGTAGCTATTTCCCCCTTCCCCTCTTTTTCTCTCTCTAGACTCCATTTCCTATATCTCTCCCCTCTATCGCAACTGAATTGTTTGGCATTCAATAAAAATGCATTGCTGTTGTTGAATAAACTGATTTGTCCCCTGCTATTTGCCTGCTATTACCTCTGAGATCAAACAATCCCCGGCCTGTCTTGGTAGATGGTGACACTCCCCCCCCCCCCCCCGCAAATCCCCCATCCCCCTGCTTCTCCCAGTTGATTGCTGATCGTGCTGTGACATGGAATGGAACATCCCTTGCGCCAGTCCAGCCCAGCTGTCCCATCCCTGTTCCCTCAGGAGCACTTGCCCACCCCAAGTCCATGGGTTGGAGGGGCTTGCAGACACGCCTCGTGGGGGGAGCATTGTGACAAGGACAGGAGAACAGAAGAACATTTACACTTATCGCGGGCAGAGAACAGAAGAGCACAGCCTTGGAGAAACGCACAAAGGATGTAGCTGAGGCAAACAGAGCGTGCACAAAATGCAAGGAGAATGTCAGCTCAGCTCTGCAAGGCTGACAAAAGCAGAAGTTATACACAACAATAATATTGCCCTTCCTCAAAAGCGGGGATCAAAGAGCAGTCACCTAAAAAGGACAGTGCATGTTGAAGGCAGACTCCAAAGAACCATAGAAGGACTTGTGAGAAGGGGTGCAATTATGGCAAATAAATTCCAGGTGGGGTTAACTAATGAATACATCATCAGTGTGAGTGATAAAAGCTCCGATTGCCTGGTGGCCAGTGCACTCGAGTAGATGAAGGATTGCCCAAGTGGCCACCATGGTGTAATAAAGAATACCTGCTCTCAGATCCTCAAAACTGTGTTCAAAAGTTGCTATCCAGCAGATTTCAGTATCAGTGGTGTCCCTGACTCCATTATGCCCCTTGCACACTTTCACGAGGGCCCCTTGGTTCCACGAGGCCCTGCTGGATAACAGTGGACCCTTGGTTCCATTTGGGTCTGTACTGTCAAAATGGCCTCCTTAGTTCTGCACTGCCACAATGCTCTCCTTGGTGCCACGAGGCCTTGGTGTGTCACAACAGCCTCTCGGTTCCATGAACTGCCATAGTGTCAGCACTGTCTCTTGGATCTGCAGTATCACGATGGACAGTTGGTTACAAGCAGCCCCGCCGTGTCACAACGACTATTTGCTCCAGTGAGGCCCCGCAATGGCACACTGGACCCCTGGCTCCATGAGGTTCCATAGTGTGACATGGTTGCCTTGATTCCAAGAGGTTCTGCCGGGTCACACTGGACCCTTGGCTCCGTGAGGTTCCGTGGTATCGCCATGGTTTCCCTGGATCCGCAGTAGCACTATGGACCATAGGTTTCATGCAGCTTTGCTGTGCTACAGTGGCTCCTTGGTTCCATCAAGTGCCACTGTGTAACAAGGGAATCTTGGTCCCATGAGGTTCTGGACTGTCACAATGCTGTCCTTGGTTCTGGACTCTAACAACGGACCCTTGGTTCCACGAGGTTCCATTACGTCACAATGCTCTCCTTGGTTCCACAAGGCCTTGCTTTGTCACAATGGACCCTTGGTTCCATGAGCTTCCGTAGTGTAACCATGGTCTCCTGGGATCTGCATTGTCACAATGGACAATTGGTTGCATGGGAGCCTGCTGTGTCACAAGAGAGCCTTAGTTCCATGACGTTCTGGACTGTCACAGTGGTCTCCCTGCTTCAACGAGGCCCTGGAGTGTCACAAGGGCTGCTTGGTTCTGTGAGCTTCCACAACGTCCCAATGGTCTCCTTGTTTCTGCAGTGTCATAGTGGACTCTTGGTTCCATGAGGTTCCTAAATGTCACAGGTCTCCTTGGTTCCATGTGGCCCTGCTGTGTCACCACAGCCCCTTGGTTCCAGGAGTTTCTGGGCTGTCAGCAGTGGTTCCTTTTCTTCCAATCAGGCACCGCTGTGTCACACTGCACCCTGGCTTCCATGAAGTTCTTCAGTGTCACAGTGGCCCCTTGGATCCATGCGGTCCCATAGTGTCACCATGGTCTCCTTGGATCTGCATTGTCATAAGGGACCATTGGTTCCACGTGGCCCGGCTGTGTCACAGTGATGTGGATTCCGTAATTGCCTTCAGCGTCACAATGGAGCCTTGTTTCTGTGAGGCTCTCAACTGTCACAATTGTCTCCTTGGTTCCATCAGCCCCCGCTGTGTCACAAGGGTCCCCTTGGTTCCATGAGCACACCAAAGCTTTGCATAAACATTGAGCAGCACCTGCTTAACACACCTGGGAACATCTGTCTGCATTCAAAAGACAGGTCACAGCTGAGAAAGGCACCAGCAGCTTCCATCTGCAACAGAGATGCAGGGAAAGGACAAGGACAGAGAATTCAGCTGCAAGACTCCGAGAATTCTGCATCCAGACATCATTTCTGGTCCCACTGTCCCTAGTAGAAAGGTGTCATCATTCCAGGCAGCCTGTACTCAGCATGTGCTTCTACAGTGTGGATTTGTCGTTTAGGAGACCTGCTCAGGCTTTTCCCTTCTTTCCTCACAAACAGGAATACTTGTCCCGGGCCTGGATGCAGGCACAGCCCTGAGGAGAGCACGTGCGACATGGTGCAGTGGGCAGGGACAGCCAGCTGCAGAGTTCAGGGGGGAAGGGCTTCCGGTGCAGGGCCAGGGATGTCAGTCCCAGCTGGGCCATGTCAGACACGCTGAGGCTGGGCTTGGGGAGCAGCTTGTCCAAACAGGGTCAGCCTGCAAGGGGCTCATTCTTCTGTGGGCCCACGCCTCCTAAGGAGACGTTCAGCATCAAGATCACCTGGGGAATGCCTAAGTTGCTTCTTCTTGGAACTGAAAAAGAAAAATTACTCCCTTTTATAACACTGAAAATCGTGAGCTGTACCTTGAAATCTTCCTCCTTAAGAGAACTCCAAAGTGACTCCAAGCAGCTGCACAAGGCCTGGAGACTGGAAGACATTGGAAAGAAGACAAAGAGCTCCTGAGGGTTTTCTGTATTTTAATGATCCCCAACGGTGGATTTGGGGCTGAGTCCAGGAGCCCCAGGCACTGAGAGAAGGTTGAAGAAGCTGCTCAAGGAGTCAGAAGCAAAACTCCAAGTCCCTTGGAGCATCAGTGGCCCCACTGAGGGCAGGGACTGCCAAAGGCTCCCCAGGGAGTGGTGAGAGCAGATCCTTGAGGCCAGGATTGCAGGAGCCCGAGGCTGTGAGCAGGGAACTGCAATGCTGAGCAAGGCCTGGGCTGGTTGGAGGAAGCAGAAAGGCCAAGGCCTGAGCCCAGGCCTGGGCCAGCAGGGCCTGTCCCTCACAGGTGGCTCGGGGCTGTTCCTGGAGCACTGGGATGGGAGAGGCAGCAAGGACAAATGTCATCAGGCTGTGTGACACTCCAGATGCTCATGGAACCAAGGGCCAGTGTGACACAGCAGGGCCTGATGGAAACAAGAGGCCGTGCTGAGCCTGCGCGCCTGTAACACCGCAGAACACTGAAATGCTGAGGGTGAGCAAAGGTTCCTTTCCTCGAGTTTGGTGCAGAGTAGAAACCCCAGCCAGATATTCTCAAGAGGTCAAAACGACACAAAAGTGTACTGGAAAAATACAGAAAACCGAGCTCCTTTGGCAAATGATTTCATACAACATCCAATTCAACGTGCAACACTTAGCGTAGCAGGAACATCATTAACTCAGCCCATGTAAGATGGAAACCTTTAGGCATAAAAATGTTAAACTACCCAAAAACATTCCAGTAAAAGAGGATAAGAAGGTTAAAAGAGAAAAAAGAGACAGAAAGACAGAAGATCTCCAGATAGATATGCAGAGAGCTACCAGCTGCTAGGCTTCCAGTGTGGCTGAGACACAGACCCAGGAGATTTCAGGATTCAGACCAGGGCTTGACGTCATGCCCGATTTTTTCAATTCCCTAGCGTTTTGTAAGCTCTCCTCTTTTCGGGGACATCTGCTTTCTTCCCACTCACTGCTGTGTTTCATTGCCTTTGTGTGGGATTGATTGACAGCTCGGCCAATCAGAGCTGGGTGGGCGCTGCCCCTGCTGTGTGATTGATTGACGGCTCAGCCAATCAGAGCTGGGTGGGCGCTGCCCCTGCTGTGTGATTGATTGACAGCTCAACCAATCAGAGCAGGCTGGGCGCTGCTCCTGCTGTGTGACTGATTAACGGCTCAACCAATCAGAGCTGGGTGGGCGCTGCTCCTGCTGTGTGGGATTGATTGACGGCTCAGCCAATCAGAGCTGGGTGGGCGCTACCCCTGCTGTGTGATTGGCAGATCTGCCAGGCCATGGCTGGGGGCGGGGCTCTGTCCCACCTCATTCCAAGGTCTGTCCCAGCCCCGGCCCCACTCGGCCATTCCGAGCATCCCGACGGGTCTGGGGACATTGATGTCATCCAGCCTCTGACAGCGACCATGGGGACACTGCGGAACCTCATGGAACCAAAGAGACCATTTTGACACTCTGGTGCCTCATGCAATCAGGGCCACCTTTGTGAGACTCGGGACCCCAATGGAACCAAGGGTCAGTGATGAAGCTGTGCGGCCCAGAGAACCAAGGAGCCTTTGTTACACAGCAGGGCCACATGGAGCCCAGGGGCCATGGTGACTCTGCAGGACCTTAGGGAAGCAAGGGGCCATTGTTATCACTACTGAAGCAGGGAGAATATTGTGACAAGGAGAATATCGGGACACTACAGGGACTCCCGGAATCAAGGAGTACATTGTGACACTGTGAGGCCCCATGGAACCAAGGCAACATGGAACAGGTCTGGCTGGCTGGGCCTCCCGGGGGCCACCTGGCAAGACTGGCTGATCCTGGAATGTTGAGGACTGCCTCTCATCAGCTCCTGGAGCACTGAGGCTCTGTGCTTTCCTTCCTATGGAAAAGTACCATCCGCTTTTGCAGGTTCCCACGGCTGAAACTGATATTCCCCCTGAAAAAGCACTACATACAAGGCTTGCTCCCAGCCAAAATCTGCTAGGAGTAACAGCTCTGGGTGGCCACCGTTTCCTGAGGGCTGCCTCTCATCTACCACTCTAAGGGTCGGTGTGAAGTTTCCCTCATTTTTGCCTCATGACCCTCTCAAGAAGACCTCAAGGACCCCCGCCCAGGTTGACTCTGGACAATGATTTTCTGGCCTGCTTGAGGTGGGTGCTTGCCAAGGGACTCTTTGCAGGTGTGTTGTGCTCACTGGACTCTGCTGTCATGGTACCAGCTGAAGCCTGCATGTACTGCACGACCACACCTGTCTCTTGGAGCCCCACACAATGCTCCATAAATCTCCCCACCTCTTGGCCACAAGCCACTCGCTTTGAAAAAGGACTATAAAAGAGCGATCCTCTGGAGGAGACCCTGAGTACTCCCCACGGATGACCACCCTTCCATTGGCTGGCGCACCATGACGTTGGTCTCGTCTGTTGGTAGCTATTTCCCCCTTCCCCTCTTTTTCTCTCTCTAGACTCCATTTCCTATATCTCTCCCCTCTATCGCAACTGAATTGTTTGGCATTCAATAAAAATGCATTGCTGTTGTTGAATAAACTGATTTGTTCCCCGCTATTTGCCTGCTATTACCTCTGAGATCAAACAATCCCCGGCCTGTCTTGGTAGATGTTGACACCCCCCCCCCCGCAAATCCCCCATCCCCCTGCTTCTCCCAGTTGATTGCTGATCGTGCTGTGACATGGAATGGAACATCCCTTGCGCCAGTCCAGCCCAGCTGTCCCATCCCTGTTCCCTCAGGAGCACTTGCCCACCCCAAGTCCATGGGTTGGAGGGGCTTGCAGACACGCCTCGTGGGGGGAGCATTGTGACAAGGACAGGAGAACAGAAGAACATTTACACTTATCGCGGGCAGAGAACAGAAGAGCACAGCCTTGGAGAAACGCACAAAGGATGTAGCTGAGGCAAACAGAGCGTGCACAAAATGCAAGGAGAATGTCAGCTCAGCTCTGCAAGGCTGACAAAAGCAGAAGTTATACACAACAATAATATTGCCCTTCCTCAAAAGCGGGGATCAAAGAGCAGTCACCTAAAAAGGACAGTGCATGTTGAAGGCAGACTCCAAAGAACCATAGAAGGACTTGTGAGAAGGGGTGCAATTATGGCAAATAAATTCCAGGTGGGGTTAACTAATGAATACATCATCAGTGTGAGTGATAAAAGCTCCGATTGCCTGGTGGCCAGTGCACTCGAGTAGATGAAGGATTGCCCAAGTGGCCACCATGGTGTAATAAAGAATACCTGCTCTCAGATCCTCAAAACTGTGTTCAAAAGTTGCTATCCAGCAGATTTCAGTATCAGTGGTGTCCCTGACTCCATTATGCCCCTTGCACACTTTCACGAGGGCCCCTTGGTTCCACGAGGCCCTGCTGGATAACAGTGGACCCTTGGTTCCATTTGGGTCTGTACTGTCAAAATGGCCTCCTTAGTTCTGCACTGCCACAATGCTCTCCTTGGTGCCACGAGGCCTTGGTGTGTCACAACAGCCTCTCGGTTCCATGAACTGCCATAGTGTCAGCACTGTCTCTTGGATCTGCAGTATCACGATGGACAGTTGGTTACAAGCAGCCCCGCCGTGTCACAACGACTATTTGCTCCAGTGAGGCCCCGCAATGGCACACTGGACCCCTGGCTCCATGAGGTTCCATAGTGTGACATGGTTGCCTTGATTCCAAGAGGTTCTGCCGGGTCACACTGGACCCTTGGCTCCGTGAGGTTCCGTGGTATCGCCATGGTTTCCCTGGATCCGCAGTAGCACTATGGACCATAGGTTTCATGCAGCTTTGCTGTGCTACAGTGGCTCCTTGGTTCCATCAAGTGCCACTGTGTAACAAGGGAATCTTGGTCCCATGAGGTTCTGGACTGTCACAATGCTGTCCTTGGTTCTGGACTCTAACAACGGACCCTTGGTTCCACGAGGTTCCATTACGTCACAATGCTCTCCTTGGTTCCACAAGGCCTTGCTTTGTCACAATGGACCCTTGGTTCCATGAGCTTCCGTAGTGTAACCATGGTCTCCTGGGATCTGCATTGTCACAATGGACAATTGGTTGCATGGGAGCCTGCTGTGTCACAAGAGAGCCTTAGTTCCATGACGTTCTGGACTGTCACAGTGGTCTCCCTGCTTCAACGAGGCCCTGGAGTGTCACAAGGGCTGCTTGGTTCTGTGAGCTTCCACAACGTCCCAATGGTCTCCTTGTTTCTGCAGTGTCATAGTGGACTCTTGGTTCCATGAGGTTCCTAAATGTCACAGGTCTCCTTGGTTCCATGTGGCCCTGCTGTGTCACCACAGCCCCTTGGTTCCAGGAGTTTCTGGGCTGTCAGCAGTGGTTCCTTTTCTTCCAATCAGGCACCGCTGTGTCACACTGCACCCTGGCTTCCATGAAGTTCTTCAGTGTCACAGTGGCCCCTTGGATCCATGCGGTCCCATAGTGTCACCATGGTCTCCTTGGATCTGCATTGTCATAAGGGACCATTGGTTCCACGTGGCCCGGCTGTGTCACAGTGATGTGGATTCCGTAATTGCCTTCAGCGTCACAATGGAGCCTTGTTTCTGTGAGGCTCTCAACTGTCACAATTGTCTCCTTGGTTCCATCAGCCCCCGCTGTGTCACAAGGGTCCCCTTGGTTCCATGAGCACACCAAAGCTTTGCATAAACATTGAGCAGCACCTGCTTAACACACCTGGGAACATCTGTCTGCATTCAAAAGACAGGTCACAGCTGAGAAAGGCACCAGCAGCTTCCATCTGCAACAGAGATGCAGGGAAAGGACAAGGACAGAGAATTCAGCTGCAAGACTCCGAGAATTCTGCATCCAGACATCATTTCTGGTCCCACTGTCCCTAGTAGAAAGGTGTCATCATTCCAGGCAGCCTGTACTCAGCATGTGCTTCTACAGTGGGGATTTGTCGTTTAGGAGACCTGCTCAGGCTTTTCCCTTCTTTCCTCACAAACAGGAATACTTGTCCCGGGCCTGGATGCAGGCAGAGCCCTGAGGAGAGCACGTGCGACATGGTGCAGTGGGCAGGGACAGCCAGCTGCAGAGTTCAGGGGGGAAGGGCTTCCGGTGCAGGGCCAGGGATGTCAGTCCCAGCTGGGCCATGTCAGACACGCTGAGGCTGGGCTTGGGGAGCAGCTTGTCCAAACAGGGTCAGCCTGCAAGGGGCTCATTCTTCTGTGGGCCCACGCCTCCTAAGGAGACGTTCAGCATCAAGATCACCTGGGGAATGCCTAAGTTGCTTCTTCTTGGAACTGAAAAAGAAAAATTACTCCCTTTTATAACACTGAAAATCGTGAGCTGTACCTTGAAATCTTCCTCCTTAAGAGAACTCCAAAGTGACTCCAAGCAGCTGCACAAGGCCTGGAGACTGGAAGACATTGGAAAGAAGACAAAGAGCTCCTGAGGGTTTTCTGTATTTTAATGATCCCCAACGGTGGATTTGGGGCTGAGTCCAGGAGCCCCAGGCACTGAGAGAAGGTTGAAGAAGCTGCTCAAGGAGTCAGAAGCAAAACTCCAAGTCCCTTGGAGCATCACTGGCCCCACTGAGGGCAGGGACTGCCAAAGGCTCCCCAGGGAGTGGTGAGAGCAGATCCTTGAGGCCAGGATTGCAGGAGCCCGAGGCTGTGAGCAGGGAACTGCAATGCTGAGCAAGGCCTGGGCTGGTTGGAGGAAGCAGAAAGGCCAAGGCCTGAGCCCAGGCCTGGGCCAGCAGGGCCTGTCCCTCACAGGTGGCTCGGGGCTGTTCCTGGAGCACTGGGATGGGAGAGGCAGCAAGGACAAATGTCATCAGGCTGTGTGACACTCCAGATGCTCATGGAACCAAGGGCCAGTGTGACACAGCAGGGCCTGATGGAAACAAGAGGCCGTGCTGAGCCTGCGCGCCTGTAACACCGCAGAACACTGAAATGCTGAGGGTGAGCAAAGGTTCCTTTCCTCGAGTTTGGTGCAGAGTAGAAACCCCAGCCAGATATTCTCAAGAGGTCAAAACGACACAAAAGTGTACTGGAAAAATACAGAAAACCGAGCTCCTTTGGCAAATGATTTCATACAACATCCAATTCAACGTGCAACACTTAGCGTAGCAGGAACATCATTAACTCAGCCCATGTAAGATGGAAACCTTTAGGCATAAAAATGTTAAACTACCCAAAAACATTCCAGTAAAAGAGGATAAGAAGGTTAAAAGAGAAAAAAGAGACAGAAAGACAGAAGATCTCCAGATAGATATGCAGAGAGCTACCAGCTGCTAGGCTTCCAGTGTGGCTGAGACACAGACCCAGGAGATTTCAGGATTCAGACCAGGGCTTGACGTCATGCCCGATTTTTTCAATTCCCTAGCGTTTTGTAAGCTCTCCTCTTTTCGGGGACATCTGCTTTCTTCCCACTCACTGCTGTGTTTCATTGCCTTTGTGTGGGATTGATTGACAGCTCGGCCAATCAGAGCTGGGTGGGCGCTGCCCCTGCTGTGTGATTGATTGACGGCTCAGCCAATCAGAGCTGGGTGGGCGCTGCCCCTGCTGTGTGATTGATTGACAGCTCAACCAATCAGAGCAGGCTGGGCGCTGCTCCTGCTGTGTGACTGATTAACGGCTCAACCAATCAGAGCTGGGTGGGCGCTGCTCCTGCTGTGTGGGATTGATTGACGGCTCAGCCAATCAGAGCTGGGTGGGCGCTACCCCTGCTGTGTGATTGGCAGATCTGCCAGGCCATGGCTGGGGGCGGGGCTCTGTCCCACCTCATTCCAAGGTCTGTCCCAGCCCCGGCCCCACTCGGCCATTCCGAGCATCCCGACGGGTCTGGGGACATTGATGTCATCCAGCCTCTGACAGCGACCATGGGGACACTGCGGAACCTCATGGAACCAAAGAGACCATTTTGACACTCTGGTGCCTCATGCAATCAGGGCCACCTTTGTGAGACTCGGGACCCCAATGGAACCAAGGGTCAGTGATGAAGCTGTGCGGCCCAGAGAACCAAGGAGCCTTTGTTACACAGCAGGGCCACATGGAGCCCAGGGGCCATGGTGACTCTGCAGGACCTTAGGGAAGCAAGGGGCCATTGTTATCACTACTGAAGCAGGGAGAATATTGTGACAAGGAGAATATCGGGACACTACAGGGACTCCCGGAATCAAGGAGTACATTGTGACACTGTGAGGCCCCATGGAACCAAGGCAACATGGAACAGGTCTGGCTGGCTGGGCCTCCCGGGGGCCACCTGGCAAGACTGGCTGATCCTGGAATGTTGAGGACTGCCTCTCATCAGCTCCTGGAGCACTGAGGCTCTGTGCTTTCCTTCCTATGGAAAAGTACCATCCGCTTTTGCAGGTTCCCACGGCTGAAACTGATATTCCCCCTGAAAAAGCACTACATACAAGGCTTGCTCCCAGCCAAAATCTGCTAGGAGTAACAGCTCTGGGTGGCCACCGTTTCCTGAGGGCTGCCTCTCATCTACCACTCTAAGGGTCGGTGTGAAGTTTCCCTCATTTTTGCCTCATGACCCTCTCAAGAAGACCTCAAGGACCCCCGCCCAGGTTGACTCTGGACAATGATTTTCTGGCCTGCTTGAGGTGGGTGCTTGCCAAGGGACTCTTTGCAGGTGTGTTGTGCTCACTGGACTCTGCTGTCATGGTACCAGCTGAAGCCTGCATGTACTGCACGACCGCACCTGTCTCTTGGAGCCCCACACAATGCTCCATAAATCTCCCCACCTCTTGGCCACAAGCCACTCGCTTTGAAAAAGGACTATAAAAGAGCGATCCTCTGGAGGAGACCCTGAGTACTCCCCACGGATGACCACCCTTCCATTGGCTGGCGCACCATGACGTTGGTCTCGTCTGTTGGTAGCTATTTCCCCCTTCCCCTCTTTTTCTCTCTCTAGACTCCATTTCCTATATCTCTCCCCTCTATCGCAACTGAATTGTTTGGCATTCAATAAAAATGCATTGCTGTTGTTGAATAAACTGATTTGTTCCCCGCTATTTGCCTGCTATTACCTCTGAGATCAAACAATCCCCGGCCTGTCTTGGTAGATGTTGACACCCCCCCCCCCCGCAAATCCCCCATCCCCCTGCTTCTCCCAGTTGATTGCTGATCGTGCTGTGACATGGAATGGAACATCCCTTGCGCCAGTCCAGCCCAGCTGTCCCATCCCTGTTCCCTCAGGAGCACTTGCCCACCCCAAGTCCATGGGTTGGAGGGGCTTGCAGACACGCCTCGTGGGGGGAGCATTGTGACAAGGACAGGAGAACAGAAGAACATTTACACTTATCGCGGGCAGAGAACAGAAGAGCACAGCCTTGGAGAAACGCACAAAGGATGTAGCTGAGGCAAACAGAGCGTGCACAAAATGCAAGGAGAATGTCAGCTCAGCTCTGCAAGGCTGACAAAAGCAGAAGTTATACACAACAATAATATTGCCCTTCCTCAAAAGCGGGGATCAAAGAGCAGTCACCTAAAAAGGACAGTGCATGTTGAAGGCAGACTCCAAAGAACCATAGAAGGACTTGTGAGAAGGGGTGCAATTATGGCAAATAAATTCCAGGTGGGGTTAACTAATGAATACATCATCAGTGTGAGTGATAAAAGCTCCGATTGCCTGGTGGCCAGTGCACTCGAGTAGATGAAGGATTGCCCAAGTGGCCACCATGGTGTAATAAAGAATACCTGCTCTCAGATCCTCAAAACTGTGTTCAAAAGTTGCTATCCAGCAGATTTCAGTATCAGTGGTGTCCCTGACTCCATTATGCCCCTTGCACACTTTCACGAGGGCCCCTTGGTTCCACGAGGCCCTGCTGGATAACAGTGGACCCTTGGTTCCATTTGGGTCTGTACTGTCAAAATGGCCTCCTTAGTTCTGCACTGCCACAATGCTCTCCTTGGTGCCACGAGGCCTTGGTGTGTCACAACAGCCTCTCGGTTCCATGAACTGCCATAGTGTCAGCACTGTCTCTTGGATCTGCAGTATCACGATGGACAGTTGGTTACAAGCAGCCCCGCCGTGTCACAACGACTATTTGCTCCAGTGAGGCCCCGCAATGGCACACTGGACCCCTGGCTCCATGAGGTTCCATAGTGTGACATGGTTGCCTTGATTCCAAGAGGTTCTGCCGGGTCACACTGGACCCTTGGCTCCGTGAGGTTCCGTGGTATCGCCATGGTTTCCCTGGATCCGCAGTAGCACTATGGACCATAGGTTTCATGCAGCTTTGCTGTGCTACAGTGGCTCCTTGGTTCCATCAAGTGCCACTGTGTAACAAGGGAATCTTGGTCCCATGAGGTTCTGGACTGTCACAATGCTGTCCTTGGTTCTGGACTCTAACAACGGACCCTTGGTTCCACGAGGTTCCATTACGTCACAATGCTCTCCTTGGTTCCACAAGGCCTTGCTTTGTCACAATGGACCCTTGGTTCCATGAGCTTCCGTAGTGTAACCATGGTCTCCTGGGATCTGCATTGTCACAATGGACAATTGGTTGCATGGGAGCCTGCTGTGTCACAAGAGAGCCTTAGTTCCATGACGTTCTGGACTGTCACAGTGGTCTCCCTGCTTCAACGAGGCCCTGGAGTGTCACAAGGGCTGCTTGGTTCTGTGAGCTTCCACAACGTCCCAATGGTCTCCTTGTTTCTGCAGTGTCATAGTGGACTCTTGGTTCCATGAGGTTCCTAAATGTCACAGGTCTCCTTGGTTCCATGTGGCCCTGCTGTGTCACCACAGCCCCTTGGTTCCAGGAGTTTCTGGGCTGTCAGCAGTGGTTCCTTTTCTTCCAATCAGGCACCACTGTGTCACACTGCACCCTGGCTTCCATGAAGTTCTTCAGTGTCACAGTGGCCCCTTGGATCCATGCGGTCCCATAGTGTCACCATGGTCTCCTTGGATCTGCATTGTCATAAGGGACCATTGGTTCCACGTGGCCCGGCTGTGTCACAGTGATGTGGATTCCGTAATTGCCTTCAGCGTCACAATGGAGCCTTGTTTCTGTGAGGCTCTCAACTGTCACAATTGTCTCCTTGGCTCCATCAGCCCCCGCTGTGTCACAAGGGTCCCCTTGGTTCCATGAGCACACCAAAGCTTTGCATAAACATTGAGCAGCACCTGCTTAACACACCTGGGAACATCTGTCTGCATTCAAAAGACAGGTCACAGCTGAGAAAGGCACCAGCAGCTTCCATCTGCAACAGAGATGCAGGGAAAGGACAAGGACAGAGAATTCAGCTGCAAGACTCCGAGAATTCTGCATCCAGACATCATTTCTGGTCCCACTGTCCCTAGTAGAAAGGTGTCATCATTCCAGGCAGCCTGTACTCAGCATGTGCTTCTACAGTGGGGATTTGTCGTTTAGGAGACCTGCTCAGGCTTTTCCCTTCTTTCCTCACAAACAGGAATACTTGTCCCGGGCCTGGATGCAGGCAGAGCCCTGAGGAGAGCACGTGCGACATGGTGCAGTGGGCAGGGACAGCCAGCTGCAGAGTTCAGGGGGGAAGGGCTTCCGGTGCAGGGCCAGGGATGTCAGTCCCAGCTGGGCCATGTCAGACACGCTGAGGCTGGGCTTGGGGAGCAGCTTGTCCAAACAGGGTCAGCCTGCAAGGGGCTCATTCTTCTGTGGGCCCACGCCTCCTAAGGAGACGTTCAGCATCAAGATCACCTGGGGAATGCCTAAGTTGCTTCTTCTTGGAACTGAAAAAGAAAAATTACTCCCTTTTATAACACTGAAAATCGTGAGCTGTACCTTGAAATCTTCCTCCTTAAGAGAACTCCAAAGTGACTCCAAGCAGCTGCACAAGGCCTGGAGACTGGAAGACATTGGAAAGAAGACAAAGAGCTCCTGAGGGTTTTCTGTATTTTAATGATCCCCAACGGTGGATTTGGGGCTGAGTCCAGGAGCCCCAGGCACTGAGAGAAGGTTGAAGAAGCTGCTCAAGGAGTCAGAAGCAAAACTCCAAGTCCCTTGGAGCATCAGTGGCCCCACTGAGGGCAGGGACTGCCAAAGGCTCCCCAGGGAGTGGTGAGAGCAGATCCTTGAGGCCAGGATTGCAGGAGCCCGAGGCTGTGAGCAGGGAACTGCAATGCTGAGCAAGGCCTGGGCTGGTTGGAGGAAGCAGAAAGGCCAAGGCCTGAGCCCAGGCCTGGGCCAGCAGGGCCTGTCCCTCACAGGTGGCTCGGGGCTGTTCCTGGAGCACTGGGATGGGAGAGGCAGCAAGGACAAATGTCATCAGGCTGTGTGACACTCCAGATGCTCATGGAACCAAGGGCCAGTGTGACACAGCAGGGCCTGATGGAAACAAGAGGCCGTGCTGAGCCTGCGCGCCTGTAACACCGCAGAACACTGAAATGCTGAGGGTGAGCAAAGGTTCCTTTCCTCGAGTTTGGTGCAGAGTAGAAACCCCAGCCAGATATTCTCAAGAGGTCAAAACGACACAAAAGTGTACTGGAAAAATACAGAAAACCGAGCTCCTTTGGCAAATGATTTCATACAACATCCAATTCAACGTGCAACACTTAGCGTAGCAGGAACATCATTAACTCAGCCCATGTAAGATGGAAACCTTTAGGCATAAAAATGTTAAACTACCCAAAAACATTCCAGTAAAAGAGGATAAGAAGGTTAAAAGAGAAAAAAGAGACAGAAAGACAGAAGATCTCCAGATAGATATGCAGAGAGCTACCAGCTGCTAGGCTTCCAGTGTGGCTGAGACACAGACCCAGGAGATTTCAGGATTCAGACCAGGGCTTGACGTCATGCCCGATTTTTTCAATTCCCTAGCGTTTTGTAAGCTCTCCTCTTTTCGGGGACATCTGCTTTCTTCCCACTCACTGCTGTGTTTCATTGCCTTTGTGTGGGATTGATTGACAGCTCGGCCAATCAGAGCTGGGTGGGCGCTGCCCCTGCTGTGTGATTGATTGACGGCTCAGCCAATCAGAGCTGGGTGGGCGCTGCCCCTGCTGTGTGATTGATTGACAGCTCAACCAATCAGAGCAGGCTGGGCGCTGCTCCTGCTGTGTGACTGATTAACGGCTCAACCAATCAGAGCTGGGTGGGCGCTGCTCCTGCTGTGTGGGATTGATTGACGGCTCAGCCAATCAGAGCTGGGTGGGCGCTACCCCTGCTGTGTGATTGGCAGATCTGCCAGGCCATGGCTGGGGGCGGGGCTCTGTCCCACCTCATTCCAAGGTCTGTCCCAGCCCCGGCCCCACTCGGCCATTCCGAGCATCCCGACGGGTCTGGGGACATTGATGTCATCCAGCCTCTGACAGCGACCATGGGGACACTGCGGAACCTCATGGAACCAAAGAGACCATTTTGACACTCTGGTGCCTCATGCAATCAGGGCCACCTTTGTGAGACTCGGGACCCCAATGGAACCAAGGGTCAGTGATGAAGCTGTGCGGCCCAGAGAACCAAGGAGCCTTTGTTACACAGCAGGGCCACATGGAGCCCAGGGGCCATGGTGACTCTGCAGGACCTTAGGGAAGCAAGGGGCCATTGTTATCACTACTGAAGCAGGGAGAATATTGTGACAAGGAGAATATCGGGACACTACAGGGACTCCCGGAATCAAGGAGTACATTGTGACACTGTGAGGCCCCATGGAACCAAGGCAACATGGAACAGGTCTGGCTGGCTGGGCCTCCCGGGGGCCACCTGGCAAGACTGGCTGATCCTGGAATGTTGAGGACTGCCTCTCATCAGCTCCTGGAGCACTGAGGCTCTGTGCTTTCCTTCCTATGGAAAAGTACCATCCGCTTTTGCAGGTTCCCACGGCTGAAACTGATATTCCCCCTGAAAAAGCACTACATACAAGGCTTGCTCCCAGCCAAAATCTGCTAGGAGTAACAGCTCTGGGTGGCCACCGTTTCCTGAGGGCTGCCTCTCATCTACCACTCTAAGGGTCGGTGTGAAGTTTCCCTCATTTTTGCCTCATGACCCTCTCAAGAAGACCTCAAGGACCCCCGCCCAGGTTGACTCTGGACAATGATTTTCTGGCCTGCTTGAGGTGGGTGCTTGCCAAGGGACTCTTTGCAGGTGTGTTGTGCTCACTGGACTCTGCTGTCATGGTACCAGCTGAAGCCTGCATGTACTGCACGACCGCACCTGTCTCTTGGAGCCCCACACAATGCTCCATAAATCTCCCCACCTCTTGGCCACAAGCCACTCGCTTTGAAAAAGGACTATAAAAGAGCGATCCTCTGGAGGAGACCCTGAGTACTCCCCACGGATGACCACCCTTCCATTGGCTGGCGCACCATGACGTTGGTCTCGTCTGTTGGTAGCTATTTCCCCCTTCCCCTCTTTTTCTCTCTCTAGACTCCATTTCCTATATCTCTCCCCTCTATCGCAACTGAATTGTTTGGCATTCAATAAAAATGCATTGCTGTTGTTGAATAAACTGATTTGTTCCCCGCTATTTGCCTGCTATTACCTCTGAGATCAAACAATCCCCGGCCTGTCTTGGTAGATGTTGACACCCCCCCCCCCCCCGCAAATCCCCCATCCCCCTGCTTCTCCCAGTTGATTGCTGATCGTGCTGTGACATGGAATGGAACATCCCTTGCGCCAGTCCAGCCCAGCTGTCCCATCCCTGTTCCCTCAGGAGCACTTGCCCACCCCAAGTCCATGGGTTGGAGGGGCTTGCAGACACGCCTCGTGGGGGGAGCATTGTGACAAGGACAGGAGAACAGAAGAACATTTACACTTATCGCGGGCAGAGAACAGAAGAGCACAGCCTTGGAGAAACGCACAAAGGATGTAGCTGAGGCAAACAGAGCGTGCACAAAATGCAAGGAGAATGTCAGCTCAGCTCTGCAAGGCTGACAAAAGCAGAAGTTATACACAACAATAATATTGCCCTTCCTCAAAAGCGGGGATCAAAGAGCAGTCACCTAAAAAGGACAGTGCATGTTGAAGGCAGACTCCAAAGAACCATAGAAGGACTTGTGAGAAGGGGTGCAATTATGGCAAATAAATTCCAGGTGGGGTTAACTAATGAATACATCATCAGTGTGAGTGATAAAAGCTCCGATTGCCTGGTGGCCAGTGCACTCGAGTAGATGAAGGATTGCCCAAGTGGCCACCATGGTGTAATAAAGAATACCTGCTCTCAGATCCTCAAAACTGTGTTCAAAAGTTGCTATCCAGCAGATTTCAGTATCAGTGGTGTCCCTGACTCCATTATGCCCCTTGCACACTTTCACGAGGGCCCCTTGGTTCCACGAGGCCCTGCTGGATAACAGTGGACCCTTGGTTCCATTTGGGTCTGTACTGTCAAAATGGCCTCCTTAGTTCTGCACTGCCACAATGCTCTCCTTGGTGCCACGAGGCCTTGGTGTGTCACAACAGCCTCTCGGTTCCATGAACTGCCATAGTGTCAGCACTGTCTCTTGGATCTGCAGTATCACGATGGACAGTTGGTTACAAGCAGCCCCGCCGTGTCACAACGACTATTTGCTCCAGTGAGGCCCCGCAATGGCACACTGGACCCCTGGCTCCATGAGGTTCCATAGTGTGACATGGTTGCCTTGATTCCAAGAGGTTCTGCCGGGTCACACTGGACCCTTGGCTCCGTGAGGTTCCGTGGTATCGCCATGGTTTCCCTGGATCCGCAGTAGCACTATGGACCATAGGTTTCATGCAGCTTTGCTGTGCTACAGTGGCTCCTTGGTTCCATCAAGTGCCACTGTGTAACAAGGGAATCTTGGTCCCATGAGGTTCTGGACTGTCACAATGCTGTCCTTGGTTCTGGACTCTAACAACGGACCCTTGGTTCCACGAGGTTCCATTACGTCACAATGCTCTCCTTGGTTCCACAAGGCCTTGCTTTGTCACAATGGACCCTTGCTTCCATGAGCTTCCGTAGTGTAACCATGGTCTCCTGGGATCTGCATTGTCACAATGGACAATTGGTTGCATGGGAGCCTGCTGTGTCACAAGAGAGCCTTAGTTCCATGACGTTCTGGACTGTCACAGTGGTCTCCCTGCTTCAACGAGGCCCTGGAGTGTCACAAGGGCTGCTTGGTTCTGTGAGCTTCCACAACGTCCCAATGGTCTCCTTGTTTCTGCAGTGTCATAGTGGACTCTTGGTTCCATGAGGTTCCTAAATGTCACAGGTCTCCTTGGTTCCATGTGGCCCTGCTGTGTCACCACAGCCCCTTGGTTCCAGGAGTTTCTGGGCTGTCAGCAGTGGTTCCTTTTCTTCCAATCAGGCACCGCTGTGTCACACTGCACCCTGGCTTCCATGAAGTTCTTCAGTGTCACAGTGGCCCCTTGGATCCATGCGGTCCCATAGTGTCACCATGGTCTCCTTGGATCTGCATTGTCATAAGGGACCATTGGTTCCACGTGGCCCGGCTGTGTCACAGTGATGTGGATTCCGTAATTGCCTTCAGCGTCACAATGGAGCCTTGTTTCTGTGAGGCTCTCAACTGTCACAATTGTCTCCTTGGTTCCATCAGCCCCCGCTGTGTCACAAGGGTCCCCTTGGTTCCATGAGCACACCAAAGCTTTGCATAAACATTGAGCAGCACCTGCTTAACACACCTGGGAACATCTGTCTGCATTCAAAAGACAGGTCACAGCTGAGAAAGGCACCAGCAGCTTCCATCTGCAACAGAGATGCAGGGAAAGGACAAGGACAGAGAATTCAGCTGCAAGACTCCGAGAATTCTGCATCCAGACATCATTTCTGGTCCCACTGTCCCTAGTAGAAAGGTGTCATCATTCCAGGCAGCCTGTACTCAGCATGTGCTTCTACAGTGGGGATTTGTCGTTTAGGAGACCTGCTCAGGCTTTTCCCTTCTTTCCTCACAAACAGGAATACTTGTCCCGGGCCTGGATGCAGGCAGAGCCCTGAGGAGAGCACGTGCGACATGGTGCAGTGGGCAGGGACAGCCAGCTGCAGAGTTCAGGGGGGAAGGGCTTCCGGTGCAGGGCCAGGGATGTCAGTCCCAGCTGGGCCATGTCAGACACGCTGAGGCTGGGCTTGGGGAGCAGCTTGTCCAAACAGGGTCAGCCTGCAAGGGGCTCATTCTTCTGTGGGCCCACGCCTCCTAAGGAGACGTTCAGCATCAAGATCACCTGGGGAATGCCTAAGTTGCTTCTTCTTGGAACTGAAAAAGAAAAATTACTCCCTTTTATAACACTGAAAATCGTGAGCTGTACCTTGAAATCTTCCTCCTTAAGAGAACTCCAAAGTGACTCCAAGCAGCTGCACAAGGCCTGGAGACTGGAAGACATTGGAAAGAAGACAAAGAGCTCCTGAGGGTTTTCTGTATTTTAATGATCCCCAACGGTGGATTTGGGGCTGAGTCCAGGAGCCCCAGGCACTGAGAGAAGGTTGAAGAAGCTGCTCAAGGAGTCAGAAGCAAAACTCCAAGTCCCTTGGAGCATCAGTGGCCCCACTGAGGGCAGGGACTGCCAAAGGCTCCCCAGGGAGTGGTGAGAGCAGATCCTTGAGGCCAGGATTGCAGGAGCCCGAGGCTGTGAGCAGGGAACTGCAATGCTGAGCAAGGCCTGGGCTGGTTGGAGGAAGCAGAAAGGCCAAGGCCTGAGCCCAGGCCTGGGCCAGCAGGGCCTGTCCCTCACAGGTGGCTCGGGGCTGTTCCTGGAGCACTGGGATGGGAGAGGCAGCAAGGACAAATGTCATCAGGCTGTGTGACACTCCAGATGCTCATGGAACCAAGGGCCAGTGTGACACAGCAGGGCCTGATGGAAACAAGAGGCCGTGCTGAGCCTGCGCGCCTGTAACACCGCAGAACACTGAAATGCTGAGGGTGAGCAAAGGTTCCTTTCCTCGAGTTTGGTGCAGAGTAGAAACCCCAGCCAGATATTCTCAAGAGGTCAAAACGACACAAAAGTGTACTGGAAAAATACAGAAAACCGAGCTCCTTTGGCAAATGATTTCATACAACATCCAATTCAACGTGCAACACTTAGCGTAGCAGGAACATCATTAACTCAGCCCATGTAAGATGGAAACCTTTAGGCATAAAAATGTTAAACTACCCAAAAACATTCCAGTAAAAGAGGATAAGAAGGTTAAAAGAGAAAAAAGAGACAGAAAGACAGAAGATCTCCAGATAGATATGCAGAGAGCTACCAGCTGCTAGGCTTCCAGTGTGGCTGAGACACAGACCCAGGAGATTTCAGGATTCAGACCAGGGCTTGACGTCATGCCCGATTTTTTCAATTCCCTAGCGTTTTGTAAGCTCTCCTCTTTTCGGGGACATCTGCTTTCTTCCCACTCACTGCTGTGTTTCATTGCCTTTGTGTGGGATTGATTGACAGCTCGGCCAATCAGAGCTGGGTGGGCGCTGCCCCTGCTGTGTGATTGATTGACGGCTCAGCCAATCAGAGCTGGGTGGGCGCTGCCCCTGCTGTGTGATTGATTGACAGCTCAACCAATCAGAGCAGGCTGGGCGCTGCTCCTGCTGTGTGACTGATTAACGGCTCAACCAATCAGAGCTGGGTGGGCGCTGCTCCTGCTGTGTGGGATTGATTGACGGCTCAGCCAATCAGAGCTGGGTGGGCGCTACCCCTGCTGTGTGATTGGCAGATCTGCCAGGCCATGGCTGGGGGCGGGGCTCTGTCCCACCTCATTCCAAGGTCTGTCCCAGCCCCGGCCCCACTCGGCCATTCCGAGCATCCCGACGGGTCTGGGGACATTGATGTCATCCAGCCTCTGACAGCGACCATGGGGACACTGCGGAACCTCATGGAACCAAAGAGACCATTTTGACACTCTGGTGCCTCATGCAATCAGGGGCACCTTTGTGAGACTCGGGACCCCAATGGAACCAAGGGTCAGTGATGAAGCTGTGCGGCCCAGAGAACCAAGGAGCCTTTGTTACACAGCAGGGCCACATGGAGCCCAGGGGCCATGGTGACTCTGCAGGACCTTAGGGAAGCAAGGGGCCATTGTTATCACTACTGAAGCAGGGAGAATATTGTGACAAGGAGAATATCGGGACACTACAGGGACTCCCGGAATCAAGGAGTACATTGTGACACTGTGAGGCCCCATGGAACCAAGGCAACATGGAACAGGTCTGGCTGGCTGGGCCTCCCGGGGGCCACCTGGCAAGACTGGCTGATCCTGGAATGTTGAGGACTGCCTCTCATCAGCTCCTGGAGCACTGAGGCTCTGTGCTTTCCTTCCTATGGAAAAGTACCATCCGCTTTTGCAGGTTCCCACGGCTGAAACTGATATTCCCCCTGAAAAAGCACTACATACAAGGCTTGCTCCCAGCCAAAATCTGCTAGGAGTAACAGCTCTGGGTGGCCACCGTTTCCTGAGGGCTGCCTCTCATCTACCACTCTAAGGGTCGGTGTGAAGTTTCCCTCATTTTTGCCTCATGACCCTCTCAAGAAGACCTCAAGGACCCCCGCCCAGGTTGACTCTGGACAATGATTTTCTGGCCTGCTTGAGGTGGGTGCTTGCCAAGGGACTCTTTGCAGGTGTGTTGTGCTCACTGGACTCTGCTGTCATGGTACCAGCTGAAGCCTGCATGTACTGCACGACCGCACCTGTCTCTTGGAGCACCACACAATGCTCCATAAATCTCCCCACCTCTTGGCCACAAGCCACTCGCTTTGAAAAAGGACTATAAAAGAGCGATCCTCTGGAGGAGACCCTGAGTACTCCCCACGGATGACCACCCTTCCATTGGCTGGCGCACCATGACGTTGGTCTCGTCTGTTGGTAGCTATTTCCCCCTTCCCCTCTTTTTCTCTCTCTAGACTCCATTTCCTATATCTCTCCCCTCTATCGCAACTGAATTGTTTGGCATTCAATAAAAATGCATTGCTGTTGTTGAATAAACTGATTTGTCCCCTGCTATTTGCCTGCTATTACCTCTGAGATCAAACAATCCCCGGCCTGTCTTGGTAGATGGTGACACTCCCCCCCCCCCCCCGCAAATCCCCCATCCCCCTGCTTCTCCCAGTTGATTGCTGATCGTGCTGTGACATGGAATGGAACATCCCTTGCGCCAGTCCAGCCCAGCTGTCCCATCCCTGTTCCCTCAGGAGCACTTGCCCACCCCAAGTCCATGGGTTGGAGGGGCTTGCAGACACGCCTCGTGGGGGGAGCATTGTGACAAGGACAGGAGAACAGAAGAACATTTACACTTATCGCGGGCAGAGAACAGAAGAGCACAGCCTTGGAGAAACGCACAAAGGATGTAGCTGAGGCAAACAGAGCGTGCACAAAATGCAAGGAGAATGTCAGCTCAGCTCTGCAAGGCTGACAAAAGCAGAAGTTATACACAACAATAATATTGCCCTTCCTCAAAAGCGGGGATCAAAGAGCAGTCACCTAAAAAGGACAGTGCATGTTGAAGGCAGACTCCAAAGAACCATAGAAGGACTTGTGAGAAGGGGTGCAATTATGGCAAATAAATTCCAGGTGGGGTTAACTAATGAATACATCATCAGTGTGAGTGATAAAAGCTCCGATTGCCTGGTGGCCAGTGCACTCGAGTAGATGAAGGATTGCCCAAGTGGCCACCATGGTGTAATAAAGAATACCTGCTCTCAGATCCTCAAAACTGTGTTCAAAAGTTGCTATCCAGCAGATTTCAGTATCAGTGGTGTCCCTGACTCCATTATGCCCCTTGCACACTTTCACGAGGGCCCCTTGGTTCCACGAGGCCCTGCTGGATAACAGTGGACCCTTGGTTCCATTTGGGTCTGTACTGTCAAAATGGCCTCCTTAGTTCTGCACTGCCACAATGCTCTCCTTGGTGCCACGAGGCCTTGGTGTGTCACAACAGCCTCTCGGTTCCATGAACTGCCATAGTGTCAGCACTGTCTCTTGGATCTGCAGTATCACGATGGACAGTTGGTTACAAGCAGCCCCGCCGTGTCACAACGACTATTTGCTCCAGTGAGGCCCCGCAATGGCACACTGGACCCCTGGCTCCATGAGGTTCCATAGTGTGACATGGTTGCCTTGATTCCAAGAGGTTCTGCCGGGTCACACTGGACCCTTGGCTCCGTGAGGTTCCGTGGTATCGCCATGGTTTCCCTGGATCCGCAGTAGCACTATGGACCATAGGTTTCATGCAGCTTTGCTGTGCTACAGTGGCTCCTTGGTTCCATCAAGTGCCACTGTGTAACAAGGGAATCTTGGTCCCATGAGGTTCTGGACTGTCACAATGCTGTCCTTGGTTCTGGACTCTAACAACGGACCCTTGGTTCCACGAGGTTCCATTACGTCACAATGCTCTCCTTGGTTCCACAAGGCCTTGCTTTGTCACAATGGACCCTTGGTTCCATGAGCTTCCGTAGTGTAACCATGGTCTCCTGGGATCTGCATTGTCACAATGGACAATTGGTTGCATGGGAGCCTGCTGTGTCACAAGAGAGCCTTAGTTCCATGACGTTCTGGACTGTCACAGTGGTCTCCCTGCTTCAACGAGGCCCTGGAGTGTCACAAGGGCTGCTTGGTTCTGTGAGCTTCCACAACGTCCCAATGGTCTCCTTGTTTCTGCAGTGTCATAGTGGACTCTTGGTTCCATGAGGTTCCTAAATGTCACAGGTCTCCTTGGTTCCATGTGGCCCTGCTGTGTCACCACAGCCCCTTGGTTCCAGGAGTTTCTGGGCTGTCAGCAGTGGTTCCTTTTCTTCCAATCAGGCACCGCTGTGTCACACTGCACCCTGGCTTCCATGAAGTTCTTCAGTGTCACAGTGGCCCCTTGGATCCATGCGGTCCCATAGTGTCACCATGGTCTCCTTGGATCTGCATTGTCATAAGGGACCATTGGTTCCACGTGGCCCGGCTGTGTCACAGTGATGTGGATTCCGTAATTGCCTTCAGCGTCACAATGGAGCCTTGTTTCTGTGAGGCTCTCAACTGTCACAATTGTCTCCTTGGTTCCATCAGCCCCCGCTGTGTCACAAGGGTCCCCTTGGTTCCATGAGCACACCAAAGCTTTGCATAAACATTGAGCAGCACCTGCTTAACACACCTGGGAACATCTGTCTGCATTCAAAAGACAGGTCACAGCTGAGAAAGGCACCAGCAGCTTCCATCTGCAACAGAGATGCAGGGAAAGGACAAGGACAGAGAATTCAGCTGCAAGACTCCGAGAATTCTGCATCCAGACATCATTTCTGGTCCCACTGTCCCTAGTAGAAAGGTGTCATCATTCCAGGCAGCCTGTACTCAGCATGTGCTTCTACAGTGGGGATTTGTCGTTTAGGAGACCTGCTCAGGCTTTTCCCTTCTTTCCTCACAAACAGGAATACTTGTCCCGGGCCTGGATGCAGGCAGAGCCCTGAGGAGAGCACGTGCGACATGGTGCAGTGGGCAGGGACAGCCAGCTGCAGAGTTCAGGGGGGAAGGGCTTCCGGTGCAGGGCCAGGGATGTCAGTCCCAGCTGGGCCATGTCAGACACGCTGAGGCTGGGCTTGGGGAGCAGCTTGTCCAAACAGGGTCAGCCTGCAAGGGGCTCATTCTTCTGTGGGCCCACGCCTCCTAAGGAGACGTTCAGCATCAAGATCACCTGGGGAATGCCTAAGTTGCTTCTTCTTGGAACTGAAAAAGAAAAATTACTCCCTTTTATAACACTGAAAATCGTGAGCTGTACCTTGAAATCTTCCTCCTTAAGAGAACTCCAAAGTGACTCCAAGCAGCTGCACAAGGCCTGGAGACTGGAAGACATTGGAAAGAAGACAAAGAGCTCCTGAGGGTTTTCTGTATTTTAATGATCCCCAACGGTGGATTTGGGGCTGAGTCCAGGAGCCCCAGGCACTGAGAGAAGGTTGAAGAAGCTGCTCAAGGAGTCAGAAGCAAAACTCCAAGTCCCTTGGAGCATCAGTGGCCCCACTGAGGGCAGGGACTGCCAAAGGCTCCCCAGGGAGTGGTGAGAGCAGATCCTTGAGGCCAGGATTGCAGGAGCCCGAGGCTGTGAGCAGGGAACTGCAATGCTGAGCAAGGCCTGGGCTGGTTGGAGGAAGCAGAAAGGCCAAGGCCTGAGCCCAGGCCTGGGCCAGCAGGGCCTGTCCCTCACAGGTGGCTCGGGGCTGTTCCTGGAGCACTGGGATGGGAGAGGCAGCAAGGACAAATGTCATCAGGCTGTGTGACACTCCAGATGCTCATGGAACCAAGGGCCAGTGTGACACAGCAGGGCCTGATGGAAACAAGAGGCCGTGCTGAGCCTGCGCGCCTGTAACACCGCAGAACACTGAAATGCTGAGGGTGAGCAAAGGTTCCTTTCCTCGAGTTTGGTGCAGAGTAGAAACCCCAGCCAGATATTCTCAAGAGGTCAAAACGACACAAAAGTGTACTGGAAAAATACAGAAAACCGAGCTCCTTTGGCAAATGATTTCATACAACATCCAATTCAACGTGCAACACTTAGCGTAGCAGGAACATCATTAACTCAGCCCATGTAAGATGGAAACCTTTAGGCATAAAAATGTTAAACTACCCAAAAACATTCCAGTAAAAGAGGATAAGAAGGTTAAAAGAGAAAAAAGAGACAGAAAGACAGAAGATCTCCAGATAGATATGCAGAGAGCTACCAGCTGCTAGGCTTCCAGTGTGGCTGAGACACAGACCCAGGAGATTTCAGGATTCAGACCAGGGCTTGACGTCATGCCCGATTTTTTCAATTCCCTAGCGTTTTGTAAGCTCTCCTCTTTTCGGGGACATCTGCTTTCTTCCCACTCACTGCTGTGTTTCATTGCCTTTGTGTGGGATTGATTGACAGCTCGGCCAATCAGAGCTGGGTGGGCGCTGCCCCTGCTGTGTGATTGATTGACGGCTCAGCCAATCAGAGCTGGGTGGGCGCTGCCCCTGCTGTGTGATTGATTGACAGCTCAACCAATCAGAGCAGGCTGGGCGCTGCTCCTGCTGTGTGACTGATTAACGGCTCAACCAATCAGAGCTGGGTGGGCGCTGCTCCTGCTGTGTGGGATTGATTGACGGCTCAGCCAATCAGAGCTGGGTGGGCGCTACCCCTGCTGTGTGATTGGCAGATCTGCCAGGCCATGGCTGGGGGCGGGGCTCTGTCCCACCTCATTCCAAGGTCTGTCCCAGCCCCGGCCCCACTCGGCCATTCCGAGCATCCCGACGGGTCTGGGGACATTGATGTCATCCAGCCTCTGACAGCGACCATGGGGACACTGCGGAACCTCATGGAACCAAAGAGACCATTTTGACACTCTGGTGCCTCATGCAATCAGGGCCACCTTTGTGAGACTCGGGACCCCAATGGAACCAAGGGTCAGTGATGAAGCTGTGCGGCCCAGAGAACCAAGGAGCCTTTGTTACACAGCAGGGCCACATGGAGCCCAGGGGCCATGGTGACTCTGCAGGACCTTAGGGAAGCAAGGGGCCATTGTTATCACTACTGAAGCAGGGAGAATATTGTGACAAGGAGAATATCGGGACACTACAGGGACTCCCGGAATCAAGGAGTACATTGTGACACTGTGAGGCCCCATGGAACCAAGGCAACATGGAACAGGTCTGGCTGGCTGGGCCTCCCGGGGGCCACCTGGCAAGACTGGCTGATCCTGGAATGTTGAGGACTGCCTCTCATCAGCTCCTGGAGCACTGAGGCTCTGTGCTTTCCTTCCTATGGAAAAGTACCATCCGCTTTTGCAGGTTCCCACGGCTGAAACTGATATTCCCCCTGAAAAAGCACTACATACAAGGCTTGCTCCCAGCCAAAATCTGCTAGGAGTAACAGCTCTGGGTGGCCACCGTTTCCTGAGGGCTGCCTCTCATCTACCACTCTAAGGGTCGGTGTGAAGTTTCCCTCATTTTTGCCTCATGACCCTCTCAAGAAGACCTCAAGGACCCCCGCCCAGGTTGACTCTGGACAATGATTTTCTGGCCTGCTTGAGGTGGGTGCTTGCCAAGGGACTCTTTGCAGGTGTGTTGTGCTCACTGGACTCTGCTGTCATGGTACCAGCTGAAGCCTGCATGTACTGCACGACCGCACCTGTCTCTTGGAGCACCACACAATGCTCCATAAATCTCCCCACCTCTTGGCCACAAGCCACTCGCTTTGAAAAAGGACTATAAAAGAGCGATCCTCTGGAGGAGACCCTGAGTACTCCCCACGGATGACCACCCTTCCATTGGCTGGCGCACCATGACGTTGGTCTCGTCTGTTGGTAGCTATTTCCCCCTTCCCCTCTTTTTCTCTCTCTAGACTCCATTTCCTATATCTCTCCCCTCTATCGCAACTGAATTGTTTGGCATTCAATAAAAATGCATTGCTGTTGTTGAATAAACTGATTTGTCCCCTGCTATTTGCCTGCTATTACCTCTGAGATCAAACAATCCCCGGCCTGTCTTGGTAGATGGTGACACTCCCCCCCCCCCCCCCGCAAATCCCCCATCCCCCTGCTTCTCCCAGTTGATTGCTGATCGTGCTGTGACATGGAATGGAACATCCCTTGCGCCAGTCCAGCCCAGCTGTCCCATCCCTGTTCCCTCAGGAGCACTTGCCCACCCCAAGTCCATGGGTTGGAGGGGCTTGCAGACACGCCTCGTGGGGGGAGCATTGTGACAAGGACAGGAGAACAGAAGAACATTTACACTTATCGCGGGCAGAGAACAGAAGAGCACAGCCTTGGAGAAACGCACAAAGGATGTAGCTGAGGCAAACAGAGCGTGCACAAAATGCAAGGAGAATGTCAGCTCAGCTCTGCAAGGCTGACAAAAGCAGAAGTTATACACAACAATAATATTGCCCTTCCTCAAAAGCGGGGATCAAAGAGCAGTCACCTAAAAAGGACAGTGCATGTTGAAGGCAGACTCCAAAGAACCATAGAAGGACTTGTGAGAAGGGGTGCAATTATGGCAAATAAATTCCAGGTGGGGTTAACTAATGAATACATCATCAGTGTGAGTGATAAAAGCTCCGATTGCCTGGTGGCCAGTGCACTCGAGTAGATGAAGGATTGCCCAAGTGGCCACCATGGTGTAATAAAGAATACCTGCTCTCAGATCCTCAAAACTGTGTTCAAAAGTTGCTATCCAGCAGATTTCAGTATCAGTGGTGTCCCTGACTCCATTATGCCCCTTGCACACTTTCACGAGGGCCCCTTGGTTCCACGAGGCCCTGCTGGATAACAGTGGACCCTTGGTTCCATTTGGGTCTGTACTGTCAAAATGGCCTCCTTAGTTCTGCACTGCCACAATGCTCTCCTTGGTGCCACGAGGCCTTGGTGTGTCACAACAGCCTCTCGGTTCCATGAACTGCCATAGTGTCAGCACTGTCTCTTGGATCTGCAGTATCACGATGGACAGTTGGTTACAAGCAGCCCCGCCGTGTCACAACGACTATTTGCTCCAGTGAGGCCCCGCAATGGCACACTGGACCCCTGGCTCCATGAGGTTCCATAGTGTGACATGGTTGCCTTGATTCCAAGAGGTTCTGCCGGGTCACACTGGACCCTTGGCTCCGTGAGGTTCCGTGGTATCGCCATGGTTTCCCTGGATCCGCAGTAGCACTATGGACCATAGGTTTCATGCAGCTTTGCTGTGCTACAGTGGCTCCTTGGTTCCATCAAGTGCCACTGTGTAACAAGGGAATCTTGGTCCCATGAGGTTCTGGACTGTCACAATGCTGTCCTTGGTTCTGGACTCTAACAACGGACCCTTGGTTCCACGAGGTTCCATTACGTCACAATGCTCTCCTTGGTTCCACAAGGCCTTGCTTTGTCACAATGGACCCTTGGTTCCATGAGCTTCCGTAGTGTAACCATGGTCTCCTGGGATCTGCATTGTCACAATGGACAATTGGTTGCATGGGAGCCTGCTGTGTCACAAGAGAGCCTTAGTTCCATGACGTTCTGGACTGTCACAGTGGTCTCCCTGCTTCAACGAGGCCCTGGAGTGTCACAAGGGCTGCTTGGTTCTGTGAGCTTCCACAACGTCCCAATGGTCTCCTTGTTTCTGCAGTGTCATAGTGGACTCTTGGTTCCATGAGGTTCCTAAATGTCACAGGTCTCCTTGGTTCCATGTGGCCCTGCTGTGTCACCACAGCCCCTTGGTTCCAGGAGTTTCTGGGCTGTCAGCAGTGGTTCCTTTTCTTCCAATCAGGCACCGCTGTGTCACACTGCACCCTGGCTTCCATGAAGTTCTTCAGTGTCACAGTGGCCCCTTGGATCCATGCGGTCCCATAGTGTCACCATGGTCTCCTTGGATCTGCATTGTCATAAGGGACCATTGGTTCCACGTGGCCCGGCTGTGTCACAGTGATGTGGATTCCGTAATTGCCTTCAGCGTCACAATGGAGCCTTGTTTCTGTGAGGCTCTCAACTGTCACAATTGTCTCCTTGGTTCCATCAGCCCCCGCTGTGTCACAAGGGTCCCCTTGGTTCCATGAGCACACCAAAGCTTTGCATAAACATTGAGCAGCACCTGCTTAACACACCTGGGAACATCTGTCTGCATTCAAAAGACAGGTCACAGCTGAGAAAGGCACCAGCAGCTTCCATCTGCAACAGAGATGCAGGGAAAGGACAAGGACAGAGAATTCAGCTGCAAGACTCCGAGAATTCTGCATCCAGACATCATTTCTGGTCCCACTGTCCCTAGTAGAAAGGTGTCATCATTCCAGGCAGCCTGTACTCAGCATGTGCTTCTACAGTGGGGATTTGTCGTTTAGGAGACCTGCTCAGGCTTTTCCCTTCTTTCCTCACAAACAGGAATACTTGTCCCGGGCCTGGATGCAGGCAGAGCCCTGAGGAGAGCACGTGCGACATGGTGCAGTGGGCAGGGACAGCCAGCTGCAGAGTTCAGGGGGGAAGGGCTTCCGGTGCAGGGCCAGGGATGTCAGTCCCAGCTGGGCCATGTCAGACACGCTGAGGCTGGGCTTGGGGAGCAGCTTGTCCAAACAGGGTCAGCCTGCAAGGGGCTCATTCTTCTGTGGGCCCACGCCTCCTAAGGAGACGTTCAGCATCAAGATCACCTGGGGAATGCCTAAGTTGCTTCTTCTTGGAACTGAAAAAGAAAAATTACTCCCTTTTATAACACTGAAAATCGTGAGCTGTACCTTGAAATCTTCCTCCTTAAGAGAACTCCAAAGTGACTCCAAGCAGCTGCACAAGGCCTGGAGACTGGAAGACATTGGAAAGAAGACAAAGAGCTCCTGAGGGTTTTCTGTATTTTAATGATCCCCAACGGTGGATTTGGGGCTGAGTCCAGGAGCCCCAGGCACTGAGAGAAGGTTGAAGAAGCTGCTCAAGGAGTCAGAAGCAAAACTCCAAGTCCCTTGGAGCATCAGTGGCCCCACTGAGGGCAGGGACTGCCAAAGGCTCCCCAGGGAGTGGTGAGAGCAGATCCTTGAGGCCAGGATTGCAGGAGCCCGAGGCTGTGAGCAGGGAACTGCAATGCTGAGCAAGGCCTGGGCTGGTTGGAGGAAGCAGAAAGGCCAAGGCCTGAGCCCAGGCCTGGGCCAGCAGGGCCTGTCCCTCACAGGTGGCTCGGGGCTGTTCCTGGAGCACTGGGATGGGAGAGGCAGCAAGGACAAATGTCATCAGGCTGTGTGACACTCCAGATGCTCATGGAACCAAGGGCCAGTGTGACACAGCAGGGCCTGATGGAAACAAGAGGCCGTGCTGAGCCTGCGCGCCTGTAACACCGCAGAACACTGAAATGCTGAGGGTGAGCAAAGGTTCCTTTCCTCGAGTTTGGTGCAGAGTAGAAACCCCAGCCAGATATTCTCAAGAGGTCAAAACGACACAAAAGTGTACTGGAAAAATACAGAAAACCGAGCTCCTTTGGCAAATGATTTCATACAACATCCAATTCAACGTGCAACACTTAGCGTAGCAGGAACATCATTAACTCAGCCCATTTAAGATGGAAACCTTTAGGCATAAAAATGTTAAACTACCCAAAAACATTCCAGTAAAAGAGGATAAGAAGGTTAAAAGAGAAAAAAGAGACAGAAAGACAGAAGATCTCCAGATAGATATGCAGAGAGCTACCAGCTGCTAGGCTTCCAGTGTGGCTGAGACACAGACCCAGGAGATTTCAGGATTCAGACCAGGGCTTGACGTCATGCCCGATTTTTTCAATTCCCTAGCGTTTTGTAAGCTCTCCTCTTTTCGGGGACATCTGCTTTCTTCCCACTCACTGCTGTGTTTCATTGCCTTTGTGTGGGATTGATTGACAGCTCGGCCAATCAGAGCTGGGTGGGCGCTGCCCCTGCTGTGTGATTGATTGACGGCTCAGCCAATCAGAGCTGGGTGGGCGCTGCCCCTGCTGTGTGATTGATTGACAGCTCAACCAATCAGAGCAGGCTGGGCGCTGCTCCTGCTGTGTGACTGATTAACGGCTCAACCAATCAGAGCTGGGTGGGCGCTGCTCCTGCTGTGTGGGATTGATTGACGGCTCAGCCAATCAGAGCTGGGTGGGCGCTACCCCTGCTGTGTGATTGGCAGATCTGCCAGGCCATGGCTGGGGGCGGGGCTCTGTCCCACCTCATTCCAAGGTCTGTCCCAGCCCCGGCCCCACTCGGCCATTCCGAGCATCCCGACGGGTCTGGGGACATTGATGTCATCCAGCCTCTGACAGCGACCATGGGGACACTGCGGAACCTCATGGAACCAAAGAGACCATTTTGACACTCTGGTGCCTCATGCAATCAGGGCCACCTTTGTGAGACTCGGGACCCCAATGGAACCAAGGGTCAGTGATGAAGCTGTGCGGCCCAGAGAACCAAGGAGCCTTTGTTACACAGCAGGGCCACATGGAGCCCAGGGGCCATGGTGACTCTGCAGGACCTTAGGGAAGCAAGGGGCCATTGTTATCACTACTGAAGCAGGGAGAATATTGTGACAAGGAGAATATCGGGACACTACAGGGACTCCCGGAATCAAGGAGTACATTGTGACACTGTGAGGCCCCATGGAACCAAGGCAACATGGAACAGGTCTGGCTGGCTGGGCCTCCCGGGGGCCACCTGGCAAGACTGGCTGATCCTGGAATGTTGAGGACTGCCTCTCATCAGCTCCTGGAGCACTGAGGCTCTGTGCTTTCCTTCCTATGGAAAAGTACCATCCGCTTTTGCAGGTTCCCACGGCTGAAACTGATATTCCCCCTGAAAAAGCACTACATACAAGGCTTGCTCCCAGCCAAAATCTGCTAGGAGTAACAGCTCTGGGTGGCCACCGTTTCCTGAGGGCTGCCTCTCATCTACCACTCTAAGGGTCGGTGTGAAGTTTCCCTCATTTTTGCCTCATGACCCTCTCAAGAAGACCTCAAGGACCCCCGCCCAGGTTGACTCTGGACAATGATTTTCTGGCCTGCTTGAGGTGGGTGCTTGCCAAGGGACTCTTTGCAGGTGTGTTGTGCTCACTGGACTCTGCTGTCATGGTACCAGCTGAAGCCTGCATGTACTGCACGACCGCACCTGTCTCTTGGAGCCCCACACAATGCTCCATAAATCTCCCCACCTCTTGGCCACAAGCCACTCGCTTTGAAAAAGGACTATAAAAGAGCGATCCTCTGGAGGAGACCCTGAGTACTCCCCACGGATGACCACCCTTCCATTGGCTGGCGCACCATGACGTTGGTCTCATCTGTTGGTAGCTATTTCCCCCTTCCCCTCTTTTTCTCTCTCTAGACTCCATTTCCTATATCTCTCCCCTCTATCGCAACTGAATTGTTTGGCATTCAATAAAAATGCATTGCTGTTGTTGAATAAACTGATTTGTTCCCCGCTATTTGCCTGCTATTACCTCTGAGATCAAACAATCCCCGGCCTGTCTTGGTAGATGTTGACACCCCCCCCACCGCAAATCCCCCATCCCCCTGCTTCTCCCAGTTGATTGCTGATCGTGCTGTGACATGGAATGGAACATCCCTTGCGCCAGTCCAGCCCAGCTGTCCCATCCCTGTTCCCTCAGGAGCACTTGCCCACCCCAAGTCCATGGGTTGGAGGGGCTTGCAGACACGCCTCGTGGGGGGAGCATTGTGACAAGGACAGGAGAACAGAAGAACATTTACACTTATCGCGGGCAGAGAACAGAAGAGCACAGCCTTGGAGAAACGCACAAAGGATGTAGCTGAGGCAAACAGAGCGTGCACAAAATGCAAGGAGAATGTCAGCTCAGCTCTGCAAGGCTGACAAAAGCAGAAGTTATACACAACAATAATATTGCCCTTCCTCAAAAGCGGGGATCAAAGAGCAGTCACCTAAAAAGGACAGTGCATGTTGAAGGCAGACTCCAAAGAACCATAGAAGGACTTGTGAGAAGGGGTGCAATTATGGCAAATAAATTCCAGGTGGGGTTAACTAATGAATACATCATCAGTGTGAGTGATAAAAGCTCCGATTGCCTGGTGGCCAGTGCACTCGAGTAGATGAAGGATTGCCCAAGTGGCCACCATGGTGTAATAAAGAATACCTGCTCTCAGATCCTCAAAACTGTGTTCAAAAGTTGCTATCCAGCAGATTTCAGTATCAGTGGTGTCCCTGACTCCATTATGCCCCTTGCACACTTTCACGAGGGCCCCTTGGTTCCACGAGGCCCTGCTGGATAACAGTGGACCCTTGGTTCCATTTGGGTCTGTACTGTCAAAATGGCCTCCTTGGTTCTGCACTGCCACAATGCTCTCCTTGGTGCCATGAGGCCTTGGTGTGTCACAACAGCCTCTCGGTTCCATGAACTGCCATAGTGTCAGCACGGTCTCTTGGATCTGCAGTATCACGATGGACAGTTGGTTACAAGCAGCCCCGCCGTGTCACAACGACTATTTGCTCCAGTGAGGCTCCGCAATGGCACACTGGACCCTTGGCTCCATGAGGTTCCATAGTGTGACATGGTTGCCTTGATTCCAAGAGGTTCTGCCGGGTCACACTGGACCCTTGGCTCCGTGAGGTTCCGTGGTATCGCCATGGTTTCCCTGGATCCGCAGTAGCACTATGGACCATAGGTTTCATGCAGCTTTGCTGTGCTACAGTGGCTCCTTGGTTCCATCAAGTGCCACTGTGTAACAAGGGAATCTTGGTCCCATGAGGTTCTGGACTGTCACAATGCTGTCCTTGGTTCTGGACTCTAACAACGGACCCTTGGTTCCACGAGGTTCCATTACGTCACAATGCTCTCCTTGGTTCCACAAGGCCTTGCTTTGTCACAATGGACCCTTGGTTCCATGAGCTTCCGTAGTGTAACCATGGTCTCCTGGGATCTGCATTGTCACAATGGACAATTGGTTGCATGGGAGCCTGCTGTGTCACAAGAGAGCCTTAGTTCCATGACGTTCTGGACTGTCACAGTGGTCTCCCTGCTTCAACGAGGCCCTGGAGTGTCACAAGGGCTGCTTGGTTCTGTGAGCTTCCACAACGTCCCAATGGTCTCCTTGTTTCTGCAGTGTCATAGTGGACTCTTGGTTCCATGAGGTTCCTAAATGTCACAGGTCTCCTTGGTTCCATGTGGCCCTGCTGTGTCACCACAGCCCCTTGGTTCCAGGAGTTTCTGGGCTGTCAGCAGTGGTTCCTTTTCTTCCAATCAGGCACCGCTGTGTCACACTGCACCCTGGCTTCCATGAAGTTCTTCAGTGTCACAGTGGCCCCTTGGATCCATGCGGTCCCATAGTGTCACCATGGTCTCCTTGGATCTGCATTGTCATAAGGGACCATTGGTTCCACGTGGCCCGGCTGTGTCACAGTGATGTGGATTCCGTAATTGCCTTCAGCGTCACAATGGAGCCTTGTTTCTGTGAGGCTCTCAACTGTCACAATTGTCTCCTTGGTTCCATCAGCCCCCGCTGTGTCACAAGGGTCCCCTTGGTTCCATGAGCACACCAAAGCTTTGCATAAACATTGAGCAGCACCTGCTTAACACACCTGGGAACATCTGTCTGCATTCAAAAGACAGGTCACAGCTGAGAAAGGCACCAGCAGCTTCCATCTGCAACAGAGATGCAGGGAAAGGACAAGGACAGAGAATTCAGCTGCAAGACTCCGAGAATTCTGCATCCAGACATCATTTCTGGTCCCACTGTCCCTAGTAGAAAGGTGTCATCATTCCAGGCAGCCTGTACTCAGCATGTGCTTCTACAGTGGGGATTTGTCGTTTAGGAGACCTGCTCAGGCTTTTCCCTTCTTTCCTCACAAACAGGAATACTTGTCCCGGGCCTGGATGCAGGCAGAGCCCTGAGGAGAGCACGTGCGACATGGTGCAGTGGGCAGGGACAGCCAGCTGCAGAGTTCAGGGGGGAAGGGCTTCCGGTGCAGGGCCAGGGATGTCAGTCCCAGCTGGGCCATGTCAGACACGCTGAGGCTGGGCTTGGGGAGCAGCTTGTCCAAACAGGGTCAGCCTGCAAGGGGCTCATTCTTCTGTGGGCCCACGCCTCCTAAGGAGACGTTCAGCATCAAGATCACCTGGGGAATGCCTAAGTTGCTTCTTCTTGGAACTGAAAAAGAAAAATTACTCCCTTTTATAACACTGAAAATCGTGAGCTGTACCTTGAAATCTTCCTCCTTAAGAGAACTCCAAAGTGACTCCAAGCAGCTGCACAAGGCCTGGAGACTGGAAGACATTGGAAAGAAGACAAAGAGCTCCTGAGGGTTTTCTGTATTTTAATGATCCCCAACGGTGGATTTGGGGCTGAGTCCAGGAGCCCCAGGCACTGAGAGAAGGTTGAAGAAGCTGCTCAAGGAGTCAGAAGCAAAACTCCAAGTCCCTTGGAGCATCAGTGGCCCCACTGAGGGCAGGGACTGCCAAAGGCTCCCCAGGGAGTGGTGAGAGCAGATCCTTGAGGCCAGGATTGCAGGAGCCCGAGGCTGTGAGCAGGGAACTGCAATGCTGAGCAAGGCCTGGGCTGGTTGGAGGAAGCAGAAAGGCCAAGGCCTGAGCCCAGGCCTGGGCCAGCAGGGCCTGTCCCTCACAGGTGGCTCGGGGCTGTTCCTGGAGCACTGGGATGGGAGAGGCAGCAAGGACAAATGTCATCAGGCTGTGTGACACTCCAGATGCTCATGGAACCAAGGGCCAGTGTGACACAGCAGGGCCTGATGGAAACAAGAGGCCGTGCTGAGCCTGCGCGCCTGTAACACCGCAGAACACTGAAATGCTGAGGGTGAGCAAAGGTTCCTTTCCTCGAGTTTGGTGCAGAGTAGAAACCCCAGCCAGATATTCTCAAGAGGTCAAAACGACACAAAAGTGTACTGGAAAAATACAGAAAACCGAGCTCCTTTGGCAAATGATTTCATACAACATCCAATTCAACGTGCAACACTTAGCGTAGCAGGAACATCATTAACTCAGCCCATTTAAGATGGAAACCTTTAGGCATAAAAATGTTAAACTACCCAAAAACATTCCAGTAAAAGAGGATAAGAAGGTTAAAAGAGAAAAAAGAGACAGAAAGACAGAAGATCTCCAGATAGATATGCAGAGAGCTACCAGCTGCTAGGCTTCCAGTGTGGCTGAGACACAGACCCAGGAGATTTCAGGATTCAGACCAGGGCTTGACGTCATGCCCGATTTTTTCAATTCCCTAGCGTTTTGTAAGCTCTCCTCTTTTCGGGGACATCTGCTTTCTTCCCACTCACTGCTGTGTTTCATTGCCTTTGTGTGGGATTGATTGACAGCTCGGCCAATCAGAGCTGGGTGGGCGCTGCCCCTGCTGTGTGATTGATTGACGGCTCAGCCAATCAGAGCTGGGTGGGCGCTGCCCCTGCTGTGTGATTGATTGACAGCTCAACCAATCAGAGCAGGCTGGGCGCTGCTCCTGCTGTGTGACTGATTAACGGCTCAACCAATCAGAGCTGGGTGGGCGCTGCTCCTGCTGTGTGGGATTGATTGACGGCTCAGCCAATCAGAGCTGGGTGGGCGCTACCCCTGCTGTGTGATTGGCAGATCTGCCAGGCCATGGCTGGGGGCGGGGCTCTGTCCCACCTCATTCCAAGGTCTGTCCCAGCCCCGGCCCCACTCGGCCATTCCGAGCATCCCGACGGGTCTGGGGACATTGATGTCATCCAGCCTCTGACAGCGACCATGGGGACACTGCGGAACCTCATGGAACCAAAGAGACCATTTTGACACTCTGGTGCCTCATGCAATCAGGGCCACCTTTGTGAGACTCGGGACCCCAATGGAACCAAGGGTCAGTGATGAAGCTGTGCGGCCCAGAGAACCAAGGAGCCTTTGTTACACAGCAGGGCCACATGGAGCCCAGGGGCCATGGTGACTCTGCAGGACCTTAGGGAAGCAAGGGGCCATTGTTATCACTACTGAAGCAGGGAGAATATTGTGACAAGGAGAATATCGGGACACTACAGGGACTCCCGGAATCAAGGAGTACATTGTGACACTGTGAGGCCCCATGGAACCAAGGCAACATGGAACAGGTCTGGCTGGCTGGGCCTCCCGGGGGCCACCTGGCAAGACTGGCTGATCCTGGAATGTTGAGGACTGCCTCTCATCAGCTCCTGGAGCACTGAGGCTCTGTGCTTTCCTTCCTATGGAAAAGTACCATCCGCTTTTGCAGGTTCCCACGGCTGAAACTGATATTCCCCCTGAAAAAGCACTACATACAAGGCTTGCTCCCAGCCAAAATCTGCTAGGAGTAACAGCTCTGGGTGGCCACCGTTTCCTGAGGGCTGCCTCTCATCTACCACTCTAAGGGTCGGTGTGAAGTTTCCCTCATTTTTGCCTCATGACCCTCTCAAGAAGACCTCAAGGACCCCCGCCCAGGTTGACTCTGGACAATGATTTTCTGGCCTGCTTGAGGTGGGTGCTTGCCAAGGGACTCTTTGCAGGTGTGTTGTGCTCACTGGACTCTGCTGTCATGGTACCAGCTGAAGCCTGCATGTACTGCACGACCGCACCTGTCTCTTGGAGCCCCACACAATGCTCCATAAATCTCCCCACCTCTTGGCCACAAGCCACTCGCTTTGAAAAAGGACTATAAAAGAGCGATCCTCTGGAGGAGACCCTGAGTACTCCCCACGGATGACCACCCTTCCATTGGCTGGCGCACCATGACGTTGGTCTCGTCTGTTGGTAGCTATTTCCCCCTTCCCCTCTTTTTCTCTCTCTAGACTCCATTTCCTATATCTCTCCCCTCTATCGCAACTGAATTGTTTGGCATTCAATAAAAATGCATTGCTGTTGTTGAATAAACTGATTTGTCCCCCGCTATTTGCCTGCTATTACCTCTGAGATCAAACAATCCCCGGCCTGTCTTGGTAGATGGTGACACTCCCCCCACCCTCCCCCCACCCCCCGCAAATCCCCCATTCCCCTGCTTCTCCCAGTTGATTGCTGATCGTGCTGTGACATGGAATGGAACATCCCTTGGGCCAGTCCAGCCCAGCTGTCCCATCCCTGTTCCCTCAGGAGCACTTGCCCACCCCAAGTCCATGGGTTGGAGGGGCTTGCAGACATGCCTCGTGGGGGGAGCATTGTGACAAGGACAGGAGAACAGAACAACATTTACACTTATCGCGGGCAGAGAACAGAAGAGCACAGCCTTGGAGAAACGCACAAAGGATGTAGCTGAGGCAAACAGAGCGTGCACAAAATGCAAGGAGAATGTCAGCTCAGCTCTGCAAGGCTGACAAAAGCAGAAGTTATACACAACAATAATATTGCCCTTCCTCAAAAGCGGGGATCAAAGAGCAGTCACCTAAAAAGGACAGCGCATGTTGAAGGCAGACTCCAAAGAACCATAGAAGGACTTGTGAGAAGGGGTGCAATTATGGCAAATAAATTCCAGGTGGGGTTAACTAATGAATACATCATCAGTGTGAGTGATAAAAGCTCCGATTGCCTGGTGGCCAGTGCACTCGAGTAGATGAAGGATTGCCCAAGTGGCCACCATGGTGTAATAAAGAATACCTGCTCTCAGATCCTCAAAACTGTGTTCAAAAGTTGCTATCCAGCAGATTTCAGTATCAGTGGTGTCCCTGACTCCATTATGCCCCTTGCACACTTTCACGAGGGCCCCTTGGTTCCATGAGGCCCTGCTGGATAACAGTGGACCCTTGGTTCCATTTGGGTCTGTACTGTCAAAATGGCCTCCTTGGTTCTGCACTGCCACAATGCTCTCCTTGGTGCCACGAGGCCTTGGTGTGTCACAACAGCCTCTCGGTTCCATGAACTGCCATAGTGTCAGCACGGTCTCTTGGATCTGCAGTATCACGATGGACAGTTGGTTACAAGCAGCCCCGCCGTGTCACAACGACTATTTGCTTCAGGAGGCCCCCACAGTGTCACCATGGCCCCTTGGTTCCACGAGGCCTCGCTGCAGAACAATGGCCTCTCAGTTCCAGGAGGTTTTGTACTGTCAACAGTGCTCTCCTTGGTTCTACAGTGGCTGCTTGCTTCCATAAGGTTCCTCGGTGTCACAGTGGTCTCCTTGGCTCCATGAGGCTCTGCAATGTCCCAATAGCCCATCGTTTCCATGAGCTTCTGTCCCATCAACCATGTCCTTTGCTCCAGTGAGGCCCCGCAATGGCACACTGGACCCCTGGCTCCATGAGGTTCCATAGTGTGACATGGTTGCCTTGATTCCAAGAGGTTCTGCCGGGTCACACTGGACCCTTGGCTCCGTGAGGTTCCGTGGTATCGCCATGGTTTCCCTGGATCCGCAGTAGCACTATGGACCATAGGTTTCATGCAGCTTTGCTGTGCTACAGTGGCTCCTTGGTTCCATCAAGTGCCACTGTGTAACAAGGGAATCTTGGTCCCATGAGGTTCTGGACTGTCACAATGCTGTCCTTGGTTCTGGACTCTAACAACGGACCCTTGGTTCCACGAGGTTCCATTACGTCACAATGCTCTCCTTGGTTCCACAAGGCCTTGCTTTGTCACAATGGACCCTTGGTTCCATGAGCTTCCGTAGTGTAACCATGGTCTCCTGGGATCTGCATTGTCACAATGGACAATTGGTTGCATGGGAGCCTGCTGTGTCACAAGAGAGCCTTAGTTCCATGACGTTCTGGACTGTCACAGTGGTCTCCCTGCTTCAACGAGGCCCTGGAGTGTCACAAGGGCTGCTTGGTTCTGTGAGCTTCCACAACGTCCCAATGGTCTCCTTGTTTCTGCAGTGTCATAGTGGACTCTTGGTTCCATGAGGTTCCTAAATGTCACAGGTCTCCTTGGTTCCATGTGGCCCTGCTGTGTCACCACAGCCCCTTGGTTCCAGGAGTTTCTGGGCTGTCAGCAGTGGTTCCTTTTCTTCCAATCAGGCACCGCTGTGTCACACTGCACCCTGGCTTCCATGAAGTTCTTCAGTGTCACAGTGGCCCCTTGGATCCATGCGGTCCCATAGTGTCACCATGGTCTCCTTGGATCTGCATTGTCATAAGGGACCATTGGTTCCACGTGGCCCGGCTGTGTCACAGTGATGTGGATTCCGTAATTGCCTTCAGCGTCACAATGGAGCCTTGTTTCTGTGAGGCTCTCAACTGTCACAATTGTCTCCTTGGTTCCATCAGCCCCCGCTGTGTCACAAGGGTCCCCTTGGTTCCATGAGCACACCAAAGCTTTGCATAAACATTGAGCAGCACCTGCTTAACACACCTGGGAACATCTGTCTGCATTCAAAAGACAGGTCACAGCTGAGAAAGGCACCAGCAGCTTCCATCTGCAACAGAGATGCAGGGAAAGGACAAGGACAGAGAATTCAGCTGCAAGACTCCGAGAATTCTGCATCCAGACATCATTTCTGGTCCCACTGTCCCTAGTAGAAAGGTGTCATCATTCCAGGCAGCCTGTACTCAGCATGTGCTTCTACAGTGGGGATTTGTCGTTTAGGAGACCTGCTCAGGCTTTTCCCTTCTTTCCTCACAAACAGGAATACTTGTCCCGGGCCTGGATGCAGGCAGAGCCCTGAGGAGAGCACGTGCGACATGGTGCAGTGGGCAGGGACAGCCAGCTGCAGAGTTCAGGGGGGAAGGGCTTCCGGTGCAGGGCCAGGGATGTCAGTCCCAGCTGGGCCATGTCAGACACGCTGAGGCTGGGCTTGGGGAGCAGCTTGTCCAAACAGGGTCAGCCTGCAAGGGGCTCATTCTTCTGTGGGCCCACGCCTCCTAAGGAGACGTTCAGCATCAAGATCACCTGGGGAATGCCTAAGTTGCTTCTTCTTGGAACTGAAAAAGAAAAATTACTCCCTTTTATAACACTGAAAATCGTGAGCTGTACCTTGAAATCTTCCTCCTTAAGAGAACTCCAAAGTGACTCCAAGCAGCTGCACAAGGCCTGGAGACTGGAAGACATTGGAAAGAAGACAAAGAGCTCCTGAGGGTTTTCTGTATTTTAATGATCCCCAACGGTGGATTTGGGGCTGAGTCCAGGAGCCCCAGGCACTGAGAGAAGGTTGAAGAAGCTGCTCAAGGAGTCAGAAGCAAAACTCCAAGTCCCTTGGAGCATCAGTGGCCCCACTGAGGGCAGGGACTGCCAAAGGCTCCCCAGGGAGTGGTGAGAGCAGATCCTTGAGGCCAGGATTGCAGGAGCCCGAGGCTGTGAGCAGGGAACTGCAATGCTGAGCAAGGCCTGGGCTGGTTGGAGGAAGCAGAAAGGCCAAGGCCTGAGCCCAGGCCTGGGCCAGCAGGGCCTGTCCCTCACAGGTGGCTCGGGGCTGTTCCTGGAGCACTGGGATGGGAGAGGCAGCAAGGACAAATGTCATCAGGCTGTGTGACACTCCAGATGCTCATGGAACCAAGGGCCAGTGTGACACAGCAGGGCCTGATGGAAACAAGAGGCCGTGCTGAGCCTGCGCGCCTGTAACACCGCAGAACACTGAAATGCTGAGGGTGAGCAAAGGTTCCTTTCCTCGAGTTTGGTGCAGAGTAGAAACCCCAGCCAGATATTCTCAAGAGGTCAAAACGACACAAAAGTGTACTGGAAAAATACAGAAAACCGAGCTCCTTTGGCAAATGATTTCATACAACATCCAATTCAACGTGCAACACTTAGCGTAGCAGGAACATCATTAACTCAGCCCATTTAAGATGGAAACCTTTAGGCATAAAAATGTTAAACTACCCAAAAACATTCCAGTAAAAGAGGATAAGAAGGTTAAAAGAGAAAAAAGAGACAGAAAGACAGAAGATCTCCAGATAGATATGCAGAGAGCTACCAGCTGCTAGGCTTCCAGTGTGGCTGAGACACAGACCCAGGAGATTTCAGGATTCAGACCAGGGCTTGACGTCATGCCCGATTTTTTCAATTCCCTAGCGTTTTGTAAGCTCTCCTCTTTTCGGGGACATCTGCTTTCTTCCCACTCACTGCTGTGTTTCATTGCCTTTGTGTGGGATTGATTGACAGCTCGGCCAATCAGAGCTGGGTGGGCGCTGCCCCTGCTGTGTGATTGATTGACGGCTCAGCCAATCAGAGCTGGGTGGGCGCTGCCCCTGCTGTGTGATTGATTGACAGCTCAACCAATCAGAGCAGGCTGGGCGCTGCTCCTGCTGTGTGACTGATTAACGGCTCAACCAATCAGAGCTGGGTGGGCGCTGCTCCTGCTGTGTGGGATTGATTGACGGCTCAGCCAATCAGAGCTGGGTGGGCGCTACCCCTGCTGTGTGATTGGCAGATCTGCCAGGCCATGGCTGGGGGCGGGGCTCTGTCCCACCTCATTCCAAGGTCTGTCCCAGCCCCGGCCCCACTCGGCCATTCCGAGCATCCCGACGGGTCTGGGGACATTGATGTCATCCAGCCTCTGACAGCGACCATGGGGACACTGCGGAACCTCATGGAACCAAAGAGACCATTTTGACACTCTGGTGCCTCATGCAATCAGGGCCACCTTTGTGAGACTCGGGACCCCAATGGAACCAAGGGTCAGTGATGAAGCTGTGCGGCCCAGAGAACCAAGGAGCCTTTGTTACACAGCAGGGCCACATGGAGCCCAGGGGCCTTGGTGACTCTGCAGGACCTTAGGGAAGCAAGGGGCCATTGTTATCACTACTGAAGCAGGGAGAATATTGTGACAAGGAGAATATCGGGACACTACAGGGACTCCCGGAATCAAGGAGTACATTGTGACACTGTGAGGCCCCATGGAACCAAGGCAACATGGAACAGGTCTGGCTGGCTGGGCCTCCCGGGGGCCACCTGGCAAGACTGGCTGATCCTGGAATGTTGAGGACTGCCTCTCATCAGCTCCTGGAGCACTGAGGCTCTGTGCTTTCCTTCCTATGGAAAAGTACCATCCGCTTTTGCAGGTTCCCACGGCTGAAACTGATATTCCCCCTGAAAAAGCACTACATACAAGGCTTGCTCCCAGCCAAAATCTGCTAGGAGTAACAGCTCTGGGTGGCCACCGTTTCCTGAGGGCTGCCTCTCATCTACCACTCTAAGGGTCGGTGTGAAGTTTCCCTCATTTTTGCCTCATGACCCTCTCAAGAAGACCTCAAGGACCCCCGCCCAGGTTGACTCTGGACAATGATTTTCTGGCCTGCTTGAGGTGGGTGCTTGCCAAGGGACTCTTTGCAGGTGTGTTGTGCTCACTGGACTCTGCTGTCATGGTACCAGCTGAAGCCTGCATGTACTGCACGACCGCACCTGTCTCTTGGAGCCCCACACAATGCTCCATAAATCTCCCCACCTCTTGGCCACAAGCCACTCGCTTTGAAAAAGGACTATAAAAGAGCGATCCTCTGGAGGAGACCCTGAGTACTCCCCACGGATGACCACCCTTCCATTGGCTGGCGCACCATGACGTTGGTCTCGTCTGTTGGTAGCTATTTCCCCCTTCCCCTCTTTTTCTCTCTCTAGACTCCATTTCCTATATCTCTCCCCTCTATCGCAACTGAATTGTTTGGCATTCAATAAAAATGCATTGCTGTTGTTGAATAAACTGATTTGTCCCCCGCTATTTGCCTGCTATTACCTCTGAGATCAAACAATCCCCGGCCTGTCTTGGTAGATGGTGACACTCCCCCCACCCTCCCCCCACCCCCCGCAAATCCCCCATTCCCCTGCTTCTCCCAGTTGATTGCTGATCGTGCTGTGACATGGAATGGAACATCCCTTGGGCCAGTCCAGCCCAGCTGTCCCATCCCTGTTCCCTCAGGAGCACTTGCCCACCCCAAGTCCATGGGTTGGAGGGGCTTGCAGACATGCCTCGTGGGGGGAGCATTGTGACAAGGACAGGAGAACAGAACAACATTTACACTTATCGCGGGCAGAGAACAGAAGAGCACAGCCTTGGAGAAACGCACAAAGGATGTAGCTGAGGCAAACAGAGCGTGCACAAAATGCAAGGAGAATGTCAGCTCAGCTCTGCAAGGCTGACAAAAGCAGAAGTTATACACAACAATAATATTGCCCTTCCTCAAAAGCGGGGATCAAAGAGCAGTCACCTAAAAAGGACAGCGCATGTTGAAGGCAGACTCCAAAGAACCATAGAAGGACTTGTGAGAAGGGGTGCAATTATGGCAAATAAATTCCAGGTGGGGTTAACTAATGAATACATCATCAGTGTGAGTGATAAAAGCTCCGATTGCCTGGTGGCCAGTGCACTCGAGTAGATGAAGGATTGCCCAAGTGGCCACCATGGTGTAATAAAGAATACCTGCTCTCAGATCCTCAAAACTGTGTTCAAAAGTTGCTATCCAGCAGATTTCAGTATCAGTGGTGTCCCTGACTCCATTATGCCCCTTGCACACTTTCACGAGGGCCCCTTGGTTCCACGAGGCCCTGCTGGATAACAGTGGACCCTTGGTTCCATTTGGGTCTGTACTGTCAAAATGGCCTCCTTGGTTCTGCACTGCCACAATGCTCTCCTTGGTGCCACGAGGCCTTGGTGTGTCACAACAGCCTCTCGGTTCCATGAACTGCCATAGTGTCAGCACGGTCTCTTGGATCTGCAGTATCACGATGGACAGTTGGTTACAAGCAGCCCCGCCGTGTCACAACGACTATTTGCTTCAGGAGGCCCCCACAGTGTCACCATGGCCCCTTGGTTCCACGAGGCCTCGCTGCAGAACAATGGCCTCTCAGTTCCAGGAGGTTTTGTACTGTCAACAGTGCTCTCCTTGGTTCTACAGTGGCTGCTTGCTTCCATAAGGTTCCTCGGTGTCACAGTGGTCTCCTTGGCTCCATGAGGCTCTGCAATGTCCCAATAGCCCATCGTTTCCATGAGCTTCTGTCCCATCAACCATGTCCTTTGCTCCAGTGAGGCCCCGCAATGGCACACTGGACCCCTGGCTCCATGAGGTTCCATAGTGTGACATGGTTGCCTTGATTCCAAGAGGTTCTGCCGGGTCACACTGGACCCTTGGCTCCGTGAGGTTCCGTGGTATCGCCATGGTTTCCCTGGATCCGCAGTAGCACTATGGACCATAGGTTTCATGCAGCTTTGCTGTGCTACAGTGGCTCCTTGGTTCCATCAAGTGCCACTGTGTAACAAGGGAATCTTGGTCCCATGAGGTTCTGGACTGTCACAATGCTGTCCTTGGTTCTGGACTCTAACAACGGACCCTTGGTTCCACGAGGTTCCATTACGTCACAATGCTCTCCTTGGTTCCACAAGGCCTTGCTTTGTCACAATGGACCCTTGGTTCCATGAGCTTCCGTAGTGTAACCATGGTCTCCTGGGATCTGCATTGTCACAATGGACAATTGGTTGCATGGGAGCCTGCTGTGTCACAAGAGAGCCTTAGTTCCATGACGTTCTGGACTGTCACAGTGGTCTCCCTGCTTCAACGAGGCCCTGGAGTGTCACAAGGGCTGCTTGGTTCTGTGAGCTTCCACAACGTCCCAATGGTCTCCTTGTTTCTGCAGTGTCATAGTGGACTCTTGGTTCCATGAGGTTCCTAAATGTCACAGGTCTCCTTGGTTCCATGTGGCCCTGCTGTGTCACCACAGCCCCTTGGTTCCAGGAGTTTCTGGGCTGTCAGCAGTGGTTCCTTTTCTTCCAATCAGGCACCGCTGTGTCACACTGCACCCTGGCTTCCATGAAGTTCTTCAGTGTCACAGTGGCCCCTTGGATCCATGCGGTCCCATAGTGTCACCATGGTCTCCTTGGATCTGCATTGTCATAAGGGACCATTGGTTCCACGTGGCCCGGCTGTGTCACAGTGATGTGGATTCCGTAATTGCCTTCAGCGTCACAATGGAGCCTTGTTTCTGTGAGGCTCTCAACTGTCACAATTGTCTCCTTGGTTCCATCAGCCCCCGCTGTGTCACAAGGGTCCCCTTGGTTCCATGAGCACACCAAAGCTTTGCATAAACATTGAGCAGCACCTGCTTAACACACCTGGGAACATCTGTCTGCATTCAAAAGACAGGTCACAGCTGAGAAAGGCACCAGCAGCTTCCATCTGCAACAGAGATGCAGGGAAAGGACAAGGACAGAGAATTCAGCTGCAAGACTCCGAGAATTCTGCATCCAGACATCATTTCTGGTCCCACTGTCCCTAGTAGAAAGGTGTCATCATTCCAGGCAGCCTGTACTCAGCATGTGCTTCTACAGTGGGGATTTGTCGTTTAGGAGACCTGCTCAGGCTTTTCCCTTCTTTCCTCACAAACAGGAATACTTGTCCCGGGCCTGGATGCAGGCAGAGCCCTGAGGAGAGCACGTGCGACATGGTGCAGTGGGCAGGGACAGCCAGCTGCAGAGTTCAGGGGGGAAGGGCTTCCGGTGCAGGGCCAGGGATGTCAGTCCCAGCTGGGCCATGTCAGACACGCTGAGGCTGGGCTTGGGGAGCAGCTTGTCCAAACAGGGTCAGCCTGCAAGGGGCTCATTCTTCTGTGGGCCCACGCCTCCTAAGGAGACGTTCAGCATCAAGATCACCTGGGGAATGCCTAAGTTGCTTCTTCTTGGAACTGAAAAAGAAAAATTACTCCCTTTTATAACACTGAAAATCGTGAGCTGTACCTTGAAATCTTCCTCCTTAAGAGAACTCCAAAGTGACTCCAAGCAGCTGCACAAGGCCTGGAGACTGGAAGACATTGGAAAGAAGACAAAGAGCTCCTGAGGGTTTTCTGTATTTTAATGATCCCCAACGGTGGATTTGGGGCTGAGTCCAGGAGCCCCAGGCACTGAGAGAAGGTTGAAGAAGCTGCTCAAGGAGTCAGAAGCAAAACTCCAAGTCCCTTGGAGCATCAGTGGCCCCACTGAGGGCAGGGACTGCCAAAGGCTCCCCAGGGAGTGGTGAGAGCAGATCCTTGAGGCCAGGATTGCAGGAGCCCGAGGCTGTGAGCAGGGAACTGCAATGCTGAGCAAGGCCTGGGCTGGTTGGAGGAAGCAGAAAGGCCAAGGCCTGAGCCCAGGCCTGGGCCAGCAGGGCCTGTCCCTCACAGGTGGCTCGGGGCTGTTCCTGGAGCACTGGGATGGGAGAGGCAGCAAGGACAAATGTCATCAGGCTGTGTGACACTCCAGATGCTCATGGAACCAAGGGCCAGTGTGACACAGCAGGGCCTGATGGAAACAAGAGGCCGTGCTGAGCCTGCGCGCCTGTAACACCGCAGAACACTGAAATGCTGAGGGTGAGCAAAGGTTCCTTTCCTCGAGTTTGGTGCAGAGTAGAAACCCCAGCCAGATATTCTCAAGAGGTCAAAACGACACAAAAGTGTACTGGAAAAATACAGAAAACCGAGCTCCTTTGGCAAATGATTTCATACAACATCCAATTCAACGTGCAACACTTAGCGTAGCAGGAACATCATTAACTCAGCCCATTTAAGATGGAAACCTTTAGGCATAAAAATGTTAAACTACCCAAAAACATTCCAGTAAAAGAGGATAAGAAGGTTAAAAGAGAAAAAAGAGACAGAAAGACAGAAGATCTCCAGATAGATATGCAGAGAGCTACCAGCTGCTAGGCTTCCAGTGTGGCTGAGACACAGACCCAGGAGATTTCAGGATTCAGACCAGGGCTTGACGTCATGCCCGATTTTTTCAATTCCCTAGCGTTTTGTAAGCTCTCCTCTTTTCGGGGACATCTGCTTTCTTCCCACTCACTGCTGTGTTTCATTGCCTTTGTGTGGGATTGATTGACAGCTCGGCCAATCAGAGCTGGGTGGGCGCTGCCCCTGCTGTGTGATTGATTGACGGCTCAGCCAATCAGAGCTGGGTGGGCGCTGCCCCTGCTGTGTGATTGATTGACAGCTCAACCAATCAGAGCAGGCTGGGCGCTGCTCCTGCTGTGTGACTGATTAACGGCTCAACCAATCAGAGCTGGGTGGGCGCTGCTCCTGCTGTGTGGGATTGATTGACGGCTCAGCCAATCAGAGCTGGGTGGGCGCTACCCCTGCTGTGTGATTGGCAGATCTGCCAGGCCATGGCTGGGGGCGGGGCTCTGTCCCACCTCATTCCAAGGTCTGTCCCAGCCCCGGCCCCACTCGGCCATTCCGAGCATCCCGACGGGTCTGGGGACATTGATGTCATCCAGCCTCTGACAGCGACCATGGGGACACTGCGGAACCTCATGGAACCAAAGAGACCATTTTGACACTCTGGTGCCTCATGCAATCAGGGCCACCTTTGTGAGACTCGGGACCCCAATGGAACCAAGGGTCAGTGATGAAGCTGTGCGGCCCAGAGAACCAAGGAGCCTTTGTTACACAGCAGGGCCACATGGAGCCCAGGGGCCATGGTGACTCTGCAGGACCTTAGGGAAGCAAGGGGCCATTGTTATCACTACTGAAGCAGGGAGAATATTGTGACAAGGAGAATATCGGGACACTACAGGGACTCCCGGAATCAAGGAGTACATTGTGACACTGTGAGGCCCCATGGAACCAAGGCAACATGGAACAGGTCTGGCTGGCTGGGCCTCCCGGGGGCCACCTGGCAAGACTGGCTGATCCTGGAATGTTGAGGACTGCCTCTCATCAGCTCCTGGAGCACTGAGGCTCTGTGCTTTCCTTCCTATGGAAAAGTACCATCCGCTTTTGCAGGTTCCCACGGCTGAAACTGATATTCCCCCTGAAAAAGCACTACATACAAGGCTTGCTCCCAGCCAAAATCTGCTAGGAGTAACAGCTCTGGGTGGCCACCGTTTCCTGAGGGCTGCCTCTCATCTACCACTCTAAGGGTCGGTGTGAAGTTTCCCTCATTTTTGCCTCATGACCCTCTCAAGAAGACCTCAAGGACCCCCGCCCAGGTTGACTCTGGACAATGATTTTCTGGCCTGCTTGAGGTGGGTGCTTGCCAAGGGACTCTTTGCAGGTGTGTTGTGCTCACTGGACTCTGCTGTCATGGTACCAGCTGAAGCCTGCATGTACTGCACGACCGCACCTGTCTCTTGGAGCCCCACACAATGCTCCATAAATCTCCCCACCTCTTGGCCACAAGCCACTCGCTTTGAAAAAGGACTATAAAAGAGCGATCCTCTGGAGGAGACCCTGAGTACTCCCCACGGATGACCACCCTTCCATTGGCTGGCGCACCATGACGTTGGTCTCATCTGTTGGTAGCTATTTCCCCCTTCCCCTCTTTTTCTCTCTCTAGACTCCATTTCCTATATCTCTCCCCTCTATCGCAACTGAATTGTTTGGCATTCAATAAAAATGCATTGCTGTTGTTGAATAAACTGATTTGTTCCCCGCTATTTGCCTGCTATTACCTCTGAGATCAAACAATCCCCGGCCTGTCTTGGTAGATGTTGACACCCCCCCCACCGCAAATCCCCCATCCCCCTGCTTCTCCCAGTTGATTGCTGATCGTGCTGTGACATGGAATGGAACATCCCTTGCGCCAGTCCAGCCCAGCTGTCCCATCCCTGTTCCCTCAGGAGCACTTGCCCACCCCAAGTCCATGGGTTGGAGGGGCTTGCAGACACGCCTCGTGGGGGGAGCATTGTGACAAGGACAGGAGAACAGAAGAACATTTACACTTATCGCGGGCAGAGAACAGAAGAGCACAGCCTTGGAGAAACGCACAAAGGATGTAGCTGAGGCAAACAGAGCGTGCACAAAATGCAAGGAGAATGTCAGCTCAGCTCTGCAAGGCTGACAAAAGCAGAAGTTATACACAACAATAATATTGCCCTTCCTCAAAAGCGGGGATCAAAGAGCAGTCACCTAAAAAGGACAGTGCATGTTGAAGGCAGACTCCAAAGAACCATAGAAGGACTTGTGAGAAGGGGTGCAATTATGGCAAATAAATTCCAGGTGGGGTTAACTAATGAATACATCATCAGTGTGAGTGATAAAAGCTCCGATTGCCTGGTGGCCAGTGCACTCGAGTAGATGAAGGATTGCCCAAGTGGCCACCATGGTGTAATAAAGAATACCTGCTCTCAGATCCTCAAAACTGTGTTCAAAAGTTGCTATCCAGCAGATTTCAGTATCAGTGGTGTCCCTGACTCCATTATGCCCCTTGCACACTTTCACGAGGGCCCCTTGGTTCCACGAGGCCCTGCTGGATAACAGTGGACCCTTGGTTCCATTTGGGTCTGTACTGTCAAAATGGCCTCCTTGGTTCTGCACTGCCACAATGCTCTCCTTGGTGCCATGAGGCCTTGGTGTGTCACAACAGCCTCTCGGTTCCATGAACTGCCATAGTGTCAGCACGGTCTCTTGGATCTGCAGTATCACGATGGACAGTTGGTTACAAGCAGCCCCGCCGTGTCACAACGACTATTTGCTCCAGTGAGGCTCCGCAATGGCACACTGGACCCTTGGCTCCATGAGGTTCCATAGTGTGACATGGTTGCCTTGATTCCAAGAGGTTCTGCTGGGTCACACTGGACCCTTGGCTCCGTGAGGTTCCGTGGTATCGCCATGGTTTTCCTGGATCCGCAGTAGCACTATGGACCATAGGTTTCATGCAGCTTTGCTGTGCTACAGTGGCTCCTTGGTTCCATCAAGTGCCACTGTGTAACAAGGGAATCTTGGTCCCATGAGGTTCTGGACTGTCACAATGCTGTCCTTGGTTCTGGACTCTAACAACGGACCCTTGGTTCCACGAGGTTCCATTACGTCACAATGCTCTCCTTGGTTCCACAAGGCCTTGCTTTGTCACAATGGACCCTTGGTTCCATGAGCTTCCGTAGTGTAACCATGGTCTCCTGGGATCTGCATTGTCACAATGGACAATTGGTTGCATGGGAGCCTGCTGTGTCACAAGAGAGCCTTAGTTCCATGACGTTCTGGACTGTCACAGTGGTCTCCCTGCTTCAACGAGGCCCTGGAGTGTCACAAGGGCTGCTTGGTTCTGTGAGCTTCCACAACGTCCCAATGGTCTCCTTGTTTCTGCAGTGTCATAGTGGACTCTTGGTTCCATGAGGTTCCTAAATGTCACAGGTCTCCTTGGTTCCATGTGGCCCTGCTGTGTCACCACAGCCCCTTGGTTCCAGGAGTTTCTGGGCTGTCAGCAGTGGTTCCTTTTCTTCCAATCAGGCACCGCTGTGTCACACTGCACCCTGGCTTCCATGAAGTTCTTCAGTGTCACAGTGGCCCCTTGGATCCATGCGGTCCCATAGTGTCACCATGGTCTCCTTGGATCTGCATTGTCATAAGGGACCATTGGTTCCACGTGGCCCGGCTGTGTCACAGTGATGTGGATTCCGTAATTGCCTTCAGCGTCACAATGGAGCCTTGTTTCTGTGAGGCTCTCAACTGTCACAATTGTCTCCTTGGTTCCATCAGCCCCCGCTGTGTCACAAGGGTCCCCTTGGTTCCATGAGCACACCAAAGCTTTGCATAAACATTGAGCAGCACCTGCTTAACACACCTGGGAACATCTGTCTGCATTCAAAAGACAGGTCACAGCTGAGAAAGGCACCAGCAGCTTCCATCTGCAACAGAGATGCAGGGAAAGGACAAGGACAGAGAATTCAGCTGCAAGACTCCGAGAATTCTGCATCCAGACATCATTTCTGGTCCCACTGTCCCTAGTAGAAAGGTGTCATCATTCCAGGCAGCCTGTACTCAGCATGTGCTTCTACAGTGGGGATTTGTCGTTTAGGAGACCTGCTCAGGCTTTTCCCTTCTTTCCTCACAAACAGGAATACTTGTCCCGGGCCTGGATGCAGGCAGAGCCCTGAGGAGAGCACGTGCGACATGGTGCAGTGGGCAGGGACAGCCAGCTGCAGAGTTCAGGGGGGAAGGGCTTCCGGTGCAGGGCCAGGGATGTCAGTCCCAGCTGGGCCATGTCAGACACGCTGAGGCTGGGCTTGGGGAGCAGCTTGTCCAAACAGGGTCAGCCTGCAAGGGGCTCATTCTTCTGTGGGCCCACGCCTCCTAAGGAGACGTTCAGCATCAAGATCACCTGGGGAATGCCTAAGTTGCTTCTTCTTGGAACTGAAAAAGAAAAATTACTCCCTTTTATAACACTGAAAATCGTGAGCTGTACCTTGAAATCTTCCTCCTTAAGAGAACTCCAAAGTGACTCCAAGCAGCTGCACAGGGCCTGGAGACTGGAAGACATTGGAAAGAAGACAAAGAGCTCCTGAGGGTTTTCTGTATTTTAATGATCCCCAACGGTGGATTTGGGGCTGAGTCCAGGAGCCCCAGGCACTGAGAGAAGGTTGAAGAAGCTGCTCAAGGAGTCAGAAGCAAAACTCCAAGTCCCTTGGAGCATCAGTGGCCCCACTGAGGGCAGGGACTGCCAAAGGCTCCCCAGGGAGTGGTGAGAGCAGATCCTTGAGGCCAGGATTGCAGGAGCCCGAGGCTGTGAGCAGGGAACTGCAATGCTGAGCAAGGCCTGGGCTGGTTGGAGGAAGCAGAAAGGCCAAGGCCTGAGCCCAGGCCTGGGCCAGCAGGGCCTGTCCCTCACAGGTGGCTCGGGGCTGTTCCTGGAGCACTGGGATGGGAGAGGCAGCAAGGACAAATGTCATCAGGCTGTGTGACACTCCAGATGCTCATGGAACCAAGGGCCAGTGTGACACAGCAGGGCCTGATGGAAACAAGAGGCCGTGCTGAGCCTGCGCGCCTGTAACACCGCAGAACACTGAAATGCTGAGGGTGAGCAAAGGTTCCTTTCCTCGAGTTTGGTGCAGAGTAGAAACCCCAGCCAGATATTCTCAAGAGGTCAAAACGACACAAAAGTGTACTGGAAAAATACAGAAAACCGAGCTCCTTTGGCAAATGATTTCATACAACATCCAATTCAACGTGCAACACTTAGCGTAGCAGGAACATCATTAACTCAGCCCATGTAAGATGGAAACCTTTAGGCATAAAAATGTTAAACTACCCAAAAACATTCCAGTAAAAGAGGATAAGAAGGTTAAAAGAGAAAAAAGAGACAGAAAGACAGAAGATCTCCAGATAGATATGCAGAGAGCTACCAGCTGCTAGGCTTCCAGTGTGGCTGAGACACAGACCCAGGAGATTTCAGGATTCAGACCAGGGCTTGACGTCATGCCCGATTTTTTCAATTCCCTAGCGTTTTGTAAGCTCTCCTCTTTTCGGGGACATCTGCTTTCTTCCCACTCACTGCTGTGTTTCATTGCCTTTGTGTGGGATTGATTGACAGCTCGGCCAATCAGAGCTGGGTGGGCGCTGCCCCTGCTGTGTGATTGATTGACGGCTCAGCCAATCAGAGCTGGGTGGGCGCTGCCCCTGCTGTGTGATTGATTGACAGCTCAACCAATCAGAGCAGGCTGGGCGCTGCTCCTGCTGTGTGACTGATTAACGGCTCAACCAATCAGAGCTGGGTGGGCGCTGCTCCTGCTGTGTGGGATTGATTGACGGCTCAGCCAATCAGAGCTGGGTGGGCGCTACCCCTGCTGTGTGATTGGCAGATCTGCCAGGCCATGGCTGGGGGCGGGGCTCTGTCCCACCTCATTCCAAGGTCTGTCCCAGCCCCGGCCCCACTCGGCCATTCCGAGCATCCCGACGGGTCTGGGGACATTGATGTCATCCAGCCTCTGACAGCGACCATGGGGACACTGCGGAACCTCATGGAACCAAAGAGACCATTTTGACACTCTGGTGCCTCATGCAATCAGGGCCACCTTTGTGAGACTCGGGACCCCAATGGAACCAAGGGTCAGTGATGAAGCTGTGCGGCCCAGAGAACCAAGGAGCCTTTGTTACACAGCAGGGCCACATGGAGCCCAGGGGCCATGGTGACTCTGCAGGACCTTAGGGAAGCAAGGGGCCATTGTTATCACTACTGAAGCAGGGAGAATATTGTGACAAGGAGAATATCGGGACACTACAGGGACTCCCGGAATCAAGGAGTACATTGTGACACTGTGAGGCCCCATGGAACCAAGGCAACATGGAACAGGTCTGGCTGGCTGGGCCTCCCGGGGGCCACCTGGCAAGACTGGCTGATCCTGGAATGTTGAGGACTGCCTCTCATCAGCTCCTGGAGCACTGAGGCTCTGTGCTTTCCTTCCTATGGAAAAGTACCATCCGCTTTTGCAGGTTCCCACGGCTGAAACTGATATTCCCCCTGAAAAAGCACTACATACAAGGCTTGCTCCCAGCCAAAATCTGCTAGGAGTAACAGCTCTGGGTGGCCACCGTTTCCTGAGGGCTGCCTCTCATCTACCACTCTAAGGGTCGGTGTGAAGTTTCCCTCATTTTTGCCTCATGACCCTCTCAAGAAGACCTCAAGGACCCCCGCCCAGGTTGACTCTGGACAATGATTTTCTGGCCTGCTTGAGGTGGGTGCTTGCCAAGGGACTCTTTGCAGGTGTGTTGTGCTCACTGGACTCTGCTGTCATGGTACCAGCTGAAGCCTGCATGTACTGCACGACCGCACCTGTCTCTTGGAGCCCCACACAATGCTCCATAAATCTCCCCACCTCTTGGCCACAAGCCACTCACTTTGAAAAAGGACTATAAAAGAGCGATCCTCTGGAGGAGACCCTGAGTACTCCCCACGGATGACCACCCTTCCATTGGCTGGCGCACCATGACGTTGGTCTCGTCTGTTGGTAGCTATTTCCCCCTTCCCCTCTTTTTCTCTCTCTAGACTCCATTTCCTATATCTCTCCCCTCTATCGCAACTGAATTGTTTGGCATTCAATAAAAATGCATTGCTGTTGTTGAATAAACTGATTTGTCCCCCGCTATTTGCCTGCTATTACCTCTGAGATCAAACAATCCCCGGCCTGTCTTGGTAGATGGTGACACTCCCCCCACCCTCCCCCCACCCCCCGCAAATCCCCCATTCCCCTGCTTCTCCCAGTTGATTGCTGATCGTGCTGTGACATGGAATGGAACATCCCTTGGGCCAGTCCAGCCCAGCTGTCCCATCCCTGTTCCCTCAGGAGCACTTGCCCACCCCAAGTCCATGGGTTGGAGGGGCTTGCAGACATGCCTCGTGGGGGGAGCATTGTGACAAGGACAGGAGAACAGAACAACATTTACACTTATCAAGGGCAGAGAACAGAAGAGCACAGCCTTGGAGAAACGCACAAAGGATGTAGCTGAGGCAAACAGAGCGTGCACAAAATGCAAGGAGAATGTCAGCTCAGCTCTGCAAGGCTGACAAAAGCAGAAGTTATACACAACAATAATATTGCCCTTCCTCAAAAGCGGGGATCAAAGAGCAGTCACCTAAAAAGGACAGCGCATGTTGAAGGCAGACTCCAAAGAACCATAGAAGGACTTGTGAGAAGGGGTGCAATTATGGCAAATAAATTCCAGGTGGGGTTAACTAATGAATACATCATCAGTGTGAGTGATAAAAGCTCCGATTGCCTGGTGGCCAGTGCACTCGAGTAGATGAAGGATTGCCCAAGTGGCCACCATGGTGTAATAAAGAATACCTGCTCTCAGATCCTCAAAACTGTGTTCAAAAGTTGCTATCCAGCAGATTTCAGTATCAGTGGTGTCCCTGACTCCATTATGCCCCTTGCACACTTTCACGAGGGCCCCTTGGTTCCACGAGGCCCTGCTGGATAACAGTGGACCCTTGGTTCCATTTGGGTCTGTACTGTCAAAATGGCCTCCTTGGTTCTGCACTGCCACAATGCTCTCCTTGGTGCCACGAGGCCTTGGTGTGTCACAACAGCCTCTCGGTTCCATGAACTGCCATAGTGTCAGCACGGTCTCTTGGATCTGCAGTATCACGATGGACAGTTGGTTACAAGCAGCCCCGCCGTGTCACAACGACTATTTGCTTCAGGAGGCCCCCACAGTGTCACCATGGCCCCTTGGTTCCACGAGGCCTCGCTGCAGAACAATGGCCTCTCAGTTCCAGGAGGTTTTGTACTGTCAACAGTGCTCTCCTTGGTTCTACAGTGGCTGCTTGCTTCCATAAGGTTCCTCGGTGTCACAGTGGTCTCCTTGGCTCCATGAGGCTCTGCAATGTCCCAATAGCCCATCGTTTCCATGAGCTTCTGTCCCATCAACCATGTCCTTTGCTCCAGTGAGGCCCCGCAATGGCACACTGGACCCCTGGCTCCATGAGGTTCCATAGTGTGACATGGTTGCCTTGATTCCAAGAGGTTCTGCCGGGTCACACTGGACCCTTGGCTCCGTGAGGTTCCGTGGTATCGCCATGGTTTCCCTGGATCCGCAGTAGCACTATGGACCATAGGTTTCATGCAGCTTTGCTGTGCTACAGTGGCTCCTTGGTTCCATCAAGTGCCACTGTGTAACAAGGGAATCTTGGTCCCATGAGGTTCTGGACTGTCACAATGCTGTCCTTGGTTCTGGACTCTAACAACGGACCCTTGGTTCCACGAGGTTCCATTACGTCACAATGCTCTCCTTGGTTCCACAAGGCCTTGCTTTGTCACAATGGACCCTTGGTTCCATGAGCTTCCGTAGTGTAACCATGGTCTCCTGGGATCTGCATTGTCACAATGGACAATTGGTTGCATGGGAGCCTGCTGTGTCACAAGAGAGCCTTAGTTCCATGACGTTCTGGACTGTCACAGTGGTCTCCCTGCTTCAACGAGGCCCTGGAGTGTCACAAGGGCTGCTTGGTTCTGTGAGCTTCCACAACGTCCCAATGGTCTCCTTGTTTCTGCAGTGTCATAGTGGACTCTTGGTTCCATGAGGTTCCTAAATGTCACAGGTCTCCTTGGTTCCATGTGGCCCTGCTGTGTCACCACAGCCCCTTGGTTCCAGGAGTTTCTGGGCTGTCAGCAGTGGTTCCTTTTCTTCCAATCAGGCACCGCTGTGTCACACTGCACCCTGGCTTCCATGAAGTTCTTCAGTGTCACAGTGGCCCCTTGGATCCATGCGGTCCCATAGTGTCACCATGGTCTCCTTGGATCTGCATTGTCATAAGGGACCATTGGTTCCACGTGGCCCGGCTGTGTCACAGTGATGTGGATTCCGTAATTGCCTTCAGCGTCACAATGGAGCCTTGTTTCTGTGAGGCTCTCAACTGTCACAATTGTCTCCTTGGTTCCATCAGCCCCCGCTGTGTCACAAGGGTCCCCTTGGTTCCATGAGCACACCAAAGCTTTGCATAAACATTGAGCAGCACCTGCTTAACACACCTGGGAACATCTGTCTGCATTCAAAAGACAGGTCACAGCTGAGAAAGGCACCAGCAGCTTCCATCTGCAACAGAGATGCAGGGAAAGGACAAGGACAGAGAATTCAGCTGCAAGACTCCGAGAATTCTGCATCCAGACATCATTTCTGGTCCCACTGTCCCTAGTAGAAAGGTGTCATCATTCCAGGCAGCCTGTACTCAGCATGTGCTTCTACAGTGGGGATTTGTCGTTTAGGAGACCTGCTCAGGCTTTTCCCTTCTTTCCTCACAAACAGGAATACTTGTCCCGGGCCTGGATGCAGGCAGAGCCCTGAGGAGAGCACGTGCGACATGGTGCAGTGGGCAGGGACAGCCAGCTGCAGAGTTCAGGGGGGAAGGGCTTCCGGTGCAGGGCCAGGGATGTCAGTCCCAGCTGGGCCATGTCAGACACGCTGAGGCTGGGCTTGGGGAGCAGCTTGTCCAAACAGGGTCAGCCTGCAAGGGGCTCATTCTTCTGTGGGCCCACGCCTCCTAAGGAGACGTTCAGCATCAAGATCACCTGGGGAATGCCTAAGTTGCTTCTTCTTGGAACTGAAAAAGAAAAATTACTCCCTTTTATAACACTGAAAATCGTGAGCTGTACCTTGAAATCTTCCTCCTTAAGAGAACTCCAAAGTGACTCCAAGCAGCTGCACAAGGCCTGGAGACTGGAAGACATTGGAAAGAAGACAAAGAGCTCCTGAGGGTTTTCTGTATTTTAATGATCCCCAACGGTGGATTTGGGGCTGAGTCCAGGAGCCCCAGGCACTGAGAGAAGGTTGAAGAAGCTGCTCAAGGAGTCAGAAGCAAAACTCCAAGTCCCTTGGAGCATCAGTGGCCCCACTGAGGGCAGGGACTGCCAAAGGCTCCCCAGGGAGTGGTGAGAGCAGATCCTTGAGGCCAGGATTGCAGGAGCCCGAGGCTGTGAGCAGGGAACTGCAATGCTGAGCAAGGCCTGGGCTGGTTGGAGGAAGCAGAAAGGCCAAGGCCTGAGCCCAGGCCTGGGCCAGCAGGGCCTGTCCCTCACAGGTGGCTCGGGGCTGTTCCTGGAGCACTGGGATGGGAGAGGCAGCAAGGACAAATGTCATCAGGCTGTGTGACACTCCAGATGCTCATGGAACCAAGGGCCAGTGTGACACAGCAGGGCCTGATGGAAACAAGAGGCCGTGCTGAGCCTGCGCGCCTGTAACACCGCAGAACACTGAAATGCTGAGGGTGAGCAAAGGTTCCTTTCCTCGAGTTTGGTGCAGAGTAGAAACCCCAGCCAGATATTCTCAAGAGGTCAAAACGACACAAAAGTGTACTGGAAAAATACAGAAAACCGAGCTCCTTTGGCAAATGATTTCATACAACATCCAATTCAACGTGCAACACTTAGCGTAGCAGGAACATCATTAACTCAGCCCATTTAAGATGGAAACCTTTAGGCATAAAAATGTTAAACTACCCAAAAACATTCCAGTAAAAGAGGATAAGAAGGTTAAAAGAGAAAAAAGAGACAGAAAGACAGAAGATCTCCAGATAGATATGCAGAGAGCTACCAGCTGCTAGGCTTCCAGTGTGGCTGAGACACAGACCCAGGAGATTTCAGGATTCAGACCAGGGCTTGACGTCATGCCCGATTTTTTCAATTCCCTAGCGTTTTGTAAGCTCTCCTCTTTTCGGGGACATCTGCTTTCTTCCCACTCACTGCTGTGTTTCATTGCCTTTGTGTGGGATTGATTGACAGCTCGGCCAATCAGAGCTGGGTGGGCGCTGCCCCTGCTGTGTGATTGATTGACGGCTCAGCCAATCAGAGCTGGGTGGGCGCTGCCCCTGCTGTGTGATTGATTGACAGCTCAACCAATCAGAGCAGGCTGGGCGCTGCTCCTGCTGTGTGACTGATTAACGGCTCAACCAATCAGAGCTGGGTGGGCGCTGCTCCTGCTGTGTGGGATTGATTGACGGCTCAGCCAATCAGAGCTGGGTGGGCGCTACCCCTGCTGTGTGATTGGCAGATCTGCCAGGCCATGGCTGGGGGCGGGGCTCTGTCCCACCTCATTCCAAGGTCTGTCCCAGCCCCGGCCCCACTCGGCCATTCCGAGCATCCCGACGGGTCTGGGGACATTGATGTCATCCAGCCTCTGACAGCGACCATGGGGACACTGCGGAACCTCATGGAACCAAAGAGACCATTTTGACACTCTGGTGCCTCATGCAATCAGGGCCACCTTTGTGAGACTCGGGACCCCAATGGAACCAAGGGTCAGTGATGAAGCTGTGCGGCCCAGAGAACCAAGGAGCCTTTGTTACACAGCAGGGCCACATGGAGCCCAGGGGCCTTGGTGACTCTGCAGGACCTTAGGGAAGCAAGGGGCCATTGTTATCACTACTGAAGCAGGGAGAATATTGTGACAAGGAGAATATCGGGACACTACAGGGACTCCCGGAATCAAGGAGTACATTGTGACACTGTGAGGCCCCATGGAACCAAGGCAACATGGAACAGGTCTGGCTGGCTGGGCCTCCCGGGGGCCACCTGGCAAGACTGGCTGATCCTGGAATGTTGAGGACTGCCTCTCATCAGCTCCTGGAGCACTGAGGCTCTGTGCTTTCCTTCCTATGGAAAAGTACCATCCGCTTTTGCAGGTTCCCACGGCTGAAACTGATATTCCCCCTGAAAAAGCACTACATACAAGGCTTGCTCCCAGCCAAAATCTGCTAGGAGTAACAGCTCTGGGTGGCCACCGTTTCCTGAGGGCTGCCTCTCATCTACCACTCTAAGGGTCGGTGTGAAGTTTCCCTCATTTTTGCCTCATGACCCTCTCAAGAAGACCTCAAGGACCCCCGCCCAGGTTGACTCTGGACAATGATTTTCTGGCCTGCTTGAGGTGGGTGCTTGCCAAGGGACTCTTTGCAGGTGTGTTGTGCTCACTGGACTCTGCTGTCATGGTACCAGCTGAAGCCTGCATGTACTGCACGACCGCACCTGTCTCTTGGAGCCCCACACAATGCTCCATAAATCTCCCCACCTCTTGGCCACAAGCCACTCGCTTTGAAAAAGGACTATAAAAGAGCGATCCTCTGGAGGAGACCCTGAGTACTCCCCACGGATGACCACCCTTCCATTGGCTGGCGCACCATGACGTTGGTCTCGTCTGTTGGTAGCTATTTCCCCCTTCCCCTCTTTTTCTCTCTCTAGACTCCATTTCCTATATCTCTCCCCTCTATCGCAACTGAATTGTTTGGCATTCAATAAAAATGCATTGCTGTTGTTGAATAAACTGATTTGTCCCCCGCTATTTGCCTGCTATTACCTCTGAGATCAAACAATCCCCGGCCTGTCTTGGTAGATGGTGACACTCCCCCCACCCTCCCCCCACCCCCCGCAAATCCCCCATTCCCCTGCTTCTCCCAGTTGATTGCTGATCGTGCTGTGACATGGAATGGAACATCCCTTGGGCCAGTCCAGCCCAGCTGTCCCATCCCTGTTCCCTCAGGAGCACTTGCCCACCCCAAGTCCATGGGTTGGAGGGGCTTGCAGACATGCCTCGTGGGGGGAGCATTGTGACAAGGACAGGAGAACAGAACAACATTTACACTTATCAAGGGCAGAGAACAGAAGAGCACAGCCTTGGAGAAACGCACAAAGGATGTAGCTGAGGCAAACAGAGCGTGCACAAAATGCAAGGAGAATGTCAGCTCAGCTCTGCAAGGCTGACAAAAGCAGAAGTTATACACAACAATAATATTGCCCTTCCTCAAAAGCGGGGATCAAAGAGCAGTCACCTAAAAAGGACAGCGCATGTTGAAGGCAGACTCCAAAGAACCATAGAAGGACTTGTGAGAAGGGGTGCAATTATGGCAAATAAATTCCAGGTGGGGTTAACTAATGAATACATCATCAGTGTGAGTGATAAAAGCTCCGATTGCCTGGTGGCCAGTGCACTCGAGTAGATGAAGGATTGCCCAAGTGGCCACCATGGTGTAATAAAGAATACCTGCTCTCAGATCCTCAAAACTGTGTTCAAAAGTTGCTATCCAGCAGATTTCAGTATCAGTGGTGTCCCTGACTCCATTATGCCCCTTGCACACTTTCACGAGGGCCCCTTGGTTCCACGAGGCCCTGCTGGATAACAGTGGACCCTTGGTTCCATTTGGGTCTGTACTGTCAAAATGGCCTCCTTGGTTCTGCACTGCCACAATGCTCTCCTTGGTGCCACGAGGCCTTGGTGTGTCACAACAGCCTCTCGGTTCCATGAACTGCCATAGTGTCAGCACGGTCTCTTGGATCTGCAGTATCACGATGGACAGTTGGTTACAAGCAGCCCCGCCGTGTCACAACGACTATTTGCTTCAGGAGGCCCCCACAGTGTCACCATGGCCCCTTGGTTCCACGAGGCCTCGCTGCAGAACAATGGCCTCTCAGTTCCAGGAGGTTTTGTACTGTCAACAGTGCTCTCCTTGGTTCTACAGTGGCTGCTTGCTTCCATAAGGTTCCTCGGTGTCACAGTGGTCTCCTTGGCTCCATGAGGCTCTGCAATGTCCCAATAGCCCATCGTTTCCATGAGCTTCTGTCCCATCAACCATGTCCTTTGCTCCAGTGAGGCCCCGCAATGGCACACTGGACCCCTGGCTCCATGAGGTTCCATAGTGTGACATGGTTGCCTTGATTCCAAGAGGTTCTGCCGGGTCACACTGGACCCTTGGCTCCGTGAGGTTCCGTGGTATCGCCATGGTTTCCCTGGATCCGCAGTAGCACTATGGACCATAGGTTTCATGCAGCTTTGCTGTGCTACAGTGGCTCCTTGGTTCCATCAAGTGCCACTGTGTAACAAGGGAATCTTGGTCCCATGAGGTTCTGGACTGTCACAATGCTGTCCTTGGTTCTGGACTCTAACAACGGACCCTTGGTTCCACGAGGTTCCATTACGTCACAATGCTCTCCTTGGTTCCACAAGGCCTTGCTTTGTCACAATGGACCCTTGGTTCCATGAGCTTCCGTAGTGTAACCATGGTCTCCTGGGATCTGCATTGTCACAATGGACAATTGGTTGCATGGGAGCCTGCTGTGTCACAAGAGAGCCTTAGTTCCATGACGTTCTGGACTGTCACAGTGGTCTCCCTGCTTCAACGAGGCCCTGGAGTGTCACAAGGGCTGCTTGGTTCTGTGAGCTTCCACAACGTCCCAATGGTCTCCTTGTTTCTGCAGTGTCATAGTGGACTCTTGGTTCCATGAGGTTCCTAAATGTCACAGGTCTCCTTGGTTCCATGTGGCCCTGCTGTGTCACCACAGCCCCTTGGTTCCAGGAGTTTCTGGGCTGTCAGCAGTGGTTCCTTTTCTTCCAATCAGGCACCGCTGTGTCACACTGCACCCTGGCTTCCATGAAGTTCTTCAGTGTCACAGTGGCCCCTTGGATCCATGCGGTCCCATAGTGTCACCATGGTCTCCTTGGATCTGCATTGTCATAAGGGACCATTGGTTCCACGTGGCCCGGCTGTGTCACAGTGATGTGGATTCCGTAATTGCCTTCAGCGTCACAATGGAGCCTTGTTTCTGTGAGGCTCTCAACTGTCACAATTGTCTCCTTGGTTCCATCAGCCCCCGCTGTGTCACAAGGGTCCCCTTGGTTCCATGAGCACACCAAAGCTTTGCATAAACATTGAGCAGCACCTGCTTAACACACCTGGGAACATCTGTCTGCATTCAAAAGACAGGTCACAGCTGAGAAAGGCACCAGCAGCTTCCATCTGCAACAGAGATGCAGGGAAAGGACAAGGACAGAGAATTCAGCTGCAAGACTCCGAGAATTCTGCATCCAGACATCATTTCTGGTCCCACTGTCCCTAGTAGAAAGGTGTCATCATTCCAGGCAGCCTGTACTCAGCATGTGCTTCTACAGTGGGGATTTGTCGTTTAGGAGACCTGCTCAGGCTTTTCCCTTCTTTCCTCACAAACAGGAATACTTGTCCCGGGCCTGGATGCAGGCAGAGCCCTGAGGAGAGCACGTGCGACATGGTGCAGTGGGCAGGGACAGCCAGCTGCAGAGTTCAGGGGGGAAGGGCTTCCGGTGCAGGGCCAGGGATGTCAGTCCCAGCTGGGCCATGTCAGACACGCTGAGGCTGGGCTTGGGGAGCAGCTTGTCCAAACAGGGTCAGCCTGCAAGGGGCTCATTCTTCTGTGGGCCCACGCCTCCTAAGGAGACGTTCAGCATCAAGATCACCTGGGGAATGCCTAAGTTGCTTCTTCTTGGAACTGAAAAAGAAAAATTACTCCCTTTTATAACACTGAAAATCGTGAGCTGTACCTTGAAATCTTCCTCCTTAAGAGAACTCCAAAGTGACTCCAAGCAGCTGCACAAGGCCTGGAGACTGGAAGACATTGGAAAGAAGACAAAGAGCTCCTGAGGGTTTTCTGTATTTTAATGATCCCCAACGGTGGATTTGGGGCTGAGTCCAGGAGCCCCAGGCACTGAGAGAAGGTTGAAGAAGCTGCTCAAGGAGTCAGAAGCAAAACTCCAAGTCCCTTGGAGCATCAGTGGCCCCACTGAGGGCAGGGACTGCCAAAGGCTCCCCAGGGAGTGGTGAGAGCAGATCCTTGAGGCCAGGATTGCAGGAGCCCGAGGCTGTGAGCAGGGAACTGCAATGCTGAGCAAGGCCTGGGCTGGTTGGAGGAAGCAGAAAGGCCAAGGCCTGAGCCCAGGCCTGGGCCAGCAGGGCCTGTCCCTCACAGGTGGCTCGGGGCTGTTCCTGGAGCACTGGGATGGGAGAGGCAGCAAGGACAAATGTCATCAGGCTGTGTGACACTCCAGATGCTCATGGAACCAAGGGCCAGTGTGACACAGCAGGGCCTGATGGAAACAAGAGGCCGTGCTGAGCCTGCGCGCCTGTAACACCGCAGAACACTGAAATGCTGAGGGTGAGCAAAGGTTCCTTTCCTCGAGTTTGGTGCAGAGTAGAAACCCCAGCCAGATATTCTCAAGAGGTCAAAACGACACAAAAGTGTACTGGAAAAATACAGAAAACCGAGCTCCTTTGGCAAATGATTTCATACAACATCCAATTCAACGTGCAACACTTAGCGTAGCAGGAACATCATTAACTCAGCCCATGTAAGATGGAAACCTTTAGGCATAAAAATGTTAAACTACCCAAAAACATTCCAGTAAAAGAGGATAAGAAGGTTAAAAGAGAAAAAAGAGACAGAAAGACAGAAGATCTCCAGATAGATATGCAGAGAGCTACCAGCTGCTAGGCTTCCAGTGTGGCTGAGACACAGACCCAGGAGATTTCAGGATTCAGACCAGGGCTTGACGTCATGCCCGATTTTTTCAATTCCCTAGCGTTTTGTAAGCTCTCCTCTTTTCGGGGACATCTGCTTTCTTCCCACTCACTGCTGTGTTTCATTGCCTTTGTGTGGGATTGATTGACAGCTCGGCCAATCAGAGCTGGGTGGGCGCTGCCCCTGCTGTGTGATTGATTGACGGCTCAGCCAATCAGAGCTGGGTGGGCGCTGCCCCTGCTGTGTGATTGATTGACAGCTCAACCAATCAGAGCAGGCTGGGCGCTGCTCCTGCTGTGTGACTGATTAACGGCTCAACCAATCAGAGCTGGGTGGGCGCTGCTCCTGCTGTGTGGGATTGATTGACGGCTCAGCCAATCAGAGCTGGGTGGGCGCTACCCCTGCTGTGTGATTGGCAGATCTGCCAGGCCATGGCTGGGGGCGGGGCTCTGTCCCACCTCATTCCAAGGTCTGTCCCAGCCCCGGCCCCACTCGGCCATTCCGAGCATCCCGACGGGTCTGGGGACATTGATGTCATCCAGCCTCTGACAGCGACCATGGGGACACTGCGGAACCTCATGGAACCAAAGAGACCATTTTGACACTCTGGTGCCTCATGCAATCAGGGCCACCTTTGTGAGACTCGGGACCCCAATGGAACCAAGGGTCAGTGATGAAGCTGTGCGGCCCAGAGAACCAAGGAGCCTTTGTTACACAGCAGGGCCACATGGAGCCCAGGGGCCTTGGTGACTCTGCAGGACCTTAGGGAAGCAAGGGGGCCATTGTTATCACTACTGAAGCAGGGAGAATATTGTGACAAGGAGAATATCGGGACACTACAGGGACTCCCGGAATCAAGGAGTACATTGTGACACTGTGAGGCCCCATGGAACCAAGGCAACATGGAACAGGTCTGGCTGGCTGGGCCTCCCGGGGGCCACCTGGCAAGACTGGCTGATCCTGGAATGTTGAGGACTGCCTCTCATCAGCTCCTGGAGCACTGAGGCTCTGTGCTTTCCTTCCTATGGAAAAAGTACCATCCGCTTTTGCAGGTTCCCACGGCTGAAACTGATATTCCCCCTGAAAAAGCACTACATACAAGGCTTGCTCCCAGCCAAAATCTGCTAGGAGTAACAGCTCTGGGTGGCCACCGTTTCCTGAGGGCTGCCTCTCATCTACCACTCTAAGGGTCGGTGTGAAGTTTCCCTCATTTTTGCCTCATGACCCTCTCAAGAAGACCTCAAGGACCCCCGCCCAGGTTGACTCTGGACAATGATTTTCTGGCCTGCTTGAGGGTGGGTGCTTGCCAAGGGACTCTTTGCAGGTGTGTTGTGCTCACTGGACTCTGCTGTCATGGTACCAGCTGAAGCCTGCATGTACTGCACGACCGCACCTGTCTCTTGGAGCCCCACACAATGCTCCATAAATCTCCCCACCTCTTGGCCACAAGCCACTCGCTTTGAAAAAGGACTATAAAAGAGCGATCCTCTGGAGGAGACCCTGAGTACTCCCCACGGATGACCACCCTTCCATTGGCTGGCGCACCATGACGTTGGTCTCGTCTGTTGGTAGCTATTTCCCCCTTCCCCTCTTTTTCTCGTCTCTAGACTCCATTTCCTATATCTCTCCCCTCTATCGCAACTGAATTGTTTGGCATTCAATAAAAATGCATTGCTGTTGTTGAATAAACTGATTTGTCCCCCGCTATTTGCCTGCTATTACCTCTGAGATCAAACAATCCCCGGCCTGTCTTGGTAGATGGTGACACTCCCCCCCACCCTCCCCCCACCCCCCGCAAATCCCCCATTCCCCTGCTTCTCCCAGTTGATTGCTGATCGTGCTGTGACATGGAATGGAACATCCCTTGGGCCAGTCCAGCCCAGCTGTCCCATCCCTGTTCCCTCAGGAGCACTTGCCCACCCCAAGTCCATGGGTTGGAGGGGCTTGCAGACATGCCTCGTGGGGGGAGCATTGTGACAAGGACAGGAGAACAGAACAACATTTACACTTATCAAGGGCAGAGAACAGAAGAGCACAGCCTTGGAGAAACGCACAAAGGATGTAGCTGAGGCAAACAGAGCGTGCACAAAATGCAAGGAGAATGTCAGCTCAGCTCTGCAAGGCTGACAAAAGCAGAAGTTATACACAACAATAATATTGCCCTTCCTCAAAAGCGGGGATCAAAGAGCAGTCACCTAAAAAGGACAGCGCATGTTGAAGGCAGACTCCAAAGAACCATAGAAGGACTTGTGAGAAGGGGGTGCAATTATGGCAAATAAATTCCAGGTGGGGTTAACTAATGAATACATCATCAGTGTGAGTGATAAAAGCTCCGATTGCCTGGTGGCCAGTGCACTCGAGTAGATGAAGGATTGCCCAAGTGGCCACCATGGTGTAATAAAGAATACCTGCTCTCAGATCCTCAAAACTGTGTTCAAAAGTTGCTATCCAGCAGATTTCAGTATCAGTGGTGTCCCTGACTCCATTATGCCCCTTGCACACTTTCACGAGGGCCCCTTGGTTCCACGAGGCCCTGCTGGATAACAGTGGACCCTTGGTTCCATTTGGGTCTGTACTGTCAAAATGGCCTCCTTGGTTCTGCACTA